>NW_016874192.1:0-1117 GCF_001698545.2 Rhinopithecus bieti
GGGATTACAGGCATATGCCTCCATGCCCGGCTAATAATAATAATAATAATTATTATTATTATTATTGAGACAGAGTTTTGCTCTTGTTGCCCAGGTTGGAGTGCAATGGCATGATCTCAGCTCACTGCAACCTCCACCTCCCGGGTTCAAGGGATTCTCCTGCCTCAGACTCCCAAGTAGCTGGGATTATAGGCATGTGCCACCATGCCCAACTAATTTTTTTTATAGAGACAGGGTTTCTCCATGTTGGTCAGGCTGGTCTCGAACTCCCAACCTCAAGTGATCTGCCCACCTCGGCCTCCCAAACTGCTGGGATTACAGGCGTGAGCCACCACGCCCAGCCTCATTATGATATTTTTAATTTGCAACATATGGAGAGTGCGTGTGTGTGTGACTGACTCTAGTTCAGTAGCTTGTGCTCTGAAAATGTGATCTGTCTGACTCCAAGTCTTAGAACTGAGTTGCTTCTTGCTTTGTAGCTCAGATACCACCACTGCCTCTAGATGCCACTTGTGGACATGGGGAGGTGTGTTTTGCACCCATGCAGGGTACAGACTGCCACACTTGTCCGTCAAGGTGCCTTTAATCATGGGCCTGCTCACACTGTCTGTGTCTTCATGGAACTGTTTTTTTGTTTTTGTTTTTGTTTTGAGATGGAGTCTTGCTCTGTTGCCCAGGCTGGAGTGCAGTGGCCGGATCTCAGCTCACTGCAAGCTCCGCCTCCTGGGTTCCCGCCATTCTCCTGCCTCAGCCTCCCGAGTAGCTAGGACTACAGGTGCCGCCACCTTGCCCGGCTAGTTTTTTGTATTTTTTTTAATAGAGACGGGGTTTCACTGTGTTAGCCAGGATGGTCTCGATCTCCTGACCTCGTGATCCACCCGTCTCGGCCTCCCAAAGTGCCGGGATTACAGGCTTGAGCCACCGCGCCCAGCCGATGGAACTGTTTTTGGTTTGCCCTAAATCTCTTCCAGGAAAGCCTTGTAGAAACCTTCCTCTATGGGCTGGGTGCGGTGGCTCACGCCTGTAATCCCAGCACTTTAGGAAGCCAAGGTGGGTGGATTACCTGAGGTCAGGAGTTCAAGACCAGCCTGACCAACATGGCGAAACCCTGTCTCTA
>NW_016874193.1:0-677 GCF_001698545.2 Rhinopithecus bieti
GGGCGTGGTTGTGGTCATCTGTAATCCCAGCTCCTTGGGAGGCTGAGGCAGGAGAATTGCTTGAACCCAGGAGGCAGAGGTTGCAGTGAGCCAAGATCATGCCACTGCACTCCAGCCTAGGTAACAGAGTGAGACTTCATCTCAAATAAAAATAATAACAAAATAAAGAAAAATACATAGAAAATTATTTATTCTTGACAAGTGAAAATAAATAGAAATAATAATTGTAACAACTTTTCTGTCCATGGGTGGCCCTTCAGGTACTGACATCAGAACTCATAACCACAACATACAATTAGAGTCCCAAATGAAGCCCAGGTTCTCTATACAACTCCCTTTGTTCTGATCACATTACTCTAATTTAAATCATGTATCCATTGACTCTAGAATAAAAATTCCTTGATGGTAGGGTCCATGACTGCTTCACCTGTTCTTCTCATGGCCAAATAAAATAGAAACAATTTGTTTACCTATCAGTTTGGGCCTCCAGACCTACTTGTTCTTCACCCAAGTATCAGGAAATTGGAACAACTCCCATTTGGACACTAAATAAGGAGATACCTTCTGTGAGGGAGAAAGAAGCCCTGGATTACTCATTATTTTATGAGATGGGATGAAGATTGGACTTGTCAGCCTGACCCTTATCTGCACAGTACATCCCTAAATGTTTCAAAGAC
>NW_016874194.1:0-1133 GCF_001698545.2 Rhinopithecus bieti
ACCATGTCCAGCAATAAAACTTTTTTTGGTGAGTGATCATTCCATCCCTTGATTCATAGGAGGGTAGGGTCTGTAGGAGTATAGCCTTAACTGATGAATTTGAAATCTCTGGGTGATGTGAGACATGTGCCAGGTTCTTGGCTTGTATCTGCCTCTAGTACTTCCCAACTAGATGGAGGCAGTAAAAATGGGCCCTGCCAGGATGTACCTGTAACAGAGCCGTTCAACCATACCCTTGTGCTGTCTGCCTTTAATCAAGAAGATTATGAGCTAAGAATGTGGATGCATTTTTATTTTTTAAACATGTAGCAATTATCACTCAGCCATCTTAAATCCATTTGTTTTGGTTGGATTTAAGACCAACCAAAACAAATTTAAGACCAATTTGTTTTGGTTGGATTTATGAAAGGGAAGATAGTCCAGATTGCTAATCAGAAGGCTTTGTCAGATGCATTCCAGAAACTGTTGATTGTGGTTCTAGGTAAAACTTTCTCAATCATCGTTGAAGTACTTCAGTTTCAATGAGCAAATAAACTCATTTTGAAAAGTTAATTGGATAAAAATATCGATATCTAAAACACTCTCTAGTATGCTTTCATTTGCTAAATTATTTCACAGCAACAGGCTCAAGTTTGTTCTTTGTGACATTTGTAGAAAAAATGACAGCAAGTATTATCCCTAGTTTACAGATGTGAAAGGACTTGCCTCAGTTCATACAGAAAATGTTTGAGGTAGGTCTTCTTTAATTGCATGCCCATCATACAGAATAGTGATTATAAGCCTTGGCCACATGGATTTGAGTCCTAACTCTGTCTCTTAGATTTTTTAATGCAATTTTAGATCTTATGGCCAGAGAGATTTGAAGATATTTAATATCTCTAAGCTGCAGTCTTTATCTGCAAACTGGGGTTAGTAAGCCAGTCAAGCTTCTGGCGGATATTGTAAGACAAACTGAGATGACAAATGTAAGAACTCAGAACTGTATTTATAAGGTAAGCAGATAGAATATGCTGTTATTGTCATTGTTGTTTTCTCTCTGAATAAATAAACTCTCAGCTGAAGAGTTTATTAGATTATGTTTTCCAAATTGAGAATTCTCTTCCCGCTTTCATTTCTGGCACTGACGTATTGGG
>NW_016874195.1:0-784 GCF_001698545.2 Rhinopithecus bieti
TTTTTCTCTAAGCTTCTTTTCTTGCTTCATTTCATTGATTCGATCTTCAATCACTGATACCATGTCTTCCAGTTGATCAAATCGGCTACTGAAGCTTGTGCATTTGTCAGGTAGTTCTTGTGCCATGGTTTTCAGCTCTATCGGGTCATTTAAGGACTCCTCTACATTGGTTATTCTAGTTAGCCATTCGTCAAATCTTTTTTCAAGGTTTGTAGGTTCTTTGCAATGGGTTCGAACTCCTTCCTTTACCTTGGAGAAATTTGATCATCTGAAGCCTTCTTCTCTCAACTCGTCATTCTCCATCCAGCTTTGTTCTATTGCTGGCGAGGAGCTGCATTCCTTTGGAGGGAGAGAGGTGCTCTGATTTTAGAATTTCTAGCTTTTCTGCTCTGTTTTTTCCCCATCTTTGTGGTTTTATTTACCTTTGGTCTTTGATGATGGTGATGTACTGATGGGGTTTTGGTGTGGATGTCCTTTCTGTTTGTTAGTTTTCCTTCTAACAGTCAGGACCTTCAGCTGCAGGTCTGTTGGAGTTTGCTGGAGGTCCACTCCAGACCCTGTTGCCTGGGTATCAGCAGCAGAGGCTGCAAAAGAGTGAATATTGCTAAACAGCAAATGTTGCTGCCTGATTGTTCCTCTGAAAGCTTCGTCTCAGAGGGATACCCGGCCGTTTGAGGTGTCAGTCTAACCCTAGTGGGGTATGTCTCCCAGTTAGGCTACTCGGGGGTCAGGGGCCCACTTGAGGCAGTTTGTCAGTTCTCAGATCTCAAACTCCGTGCTGGGA
>NW_016874196.1:0-786 GCF_001698545.2 Rhinopithecus bieti
CAAATATATGAAAAAATACTCAGCATCACTAGCTATCAGAGAAATGCATATTAAAACCACAATGAGCTGGGTGCAGTGGCTCATGCCTGTAATCCCAGCACTTTGGGAGGCTGAGGCGGGCAGATCACATGAGGCCAGGAGTTTGAGACCAGCCTGGCCAACATGACGAAACCCGTCTCTACTAAAAACACAACAAATTAGCTGGGCATGGCAGCACAGACTTGTAATCCCAGCTTCTGGAGGGGGTGGAGGGTGGCGAGAAGGGGAGTGGGGCTGAGGCACGAGAATCGCATGAACCTGGGTGGTGGAGGATGCAGTGAACCAAGTCTAAAACCAACAGATGTTGGCAAGGATGCAGAGAAAAGGGGATGTTTCTATACTGTTGGTAGGAATGTAAATTAGTACAACCTTTATAGAAAATAATACAAAGTTTTCCCAAAGAACTGAAAAATGAACTACCATTCGATCTAGCAATCCCACTACTGGTTATACATTCAAAGGGAAATAAATCATTATATCAAAAAAGATACCTGGGCCAGGCATGGTGGCTCACGTCTGTAATCTCAATACCTAGGGAGGCCCAAGTGGGAAGATGCTTGAGGCCAGGAGTTTGAGACCAGCCTGGGCAACATAGTGAGACTCCATCACTTAAAAAAAAAATTTTATTTAATATAGCTGAGCATAGTGCATACCTGTAGTCCCAGCTGTTTCACAGGCTGAGGCCAGAGGATTGCTTGTATCCAGGAGTTTGAGGCTGCAGTGGGCTGTGATCACTCCATTGCCCTC
>NW_016874197.1:0-783 GCF_001698545.2 Rhinopithecus bieti
CCCTTTGCACATTCCACAAAACAGTGTTAGCAAACTGCTGCATGAAAAGAAAGTTGTAACTCTGTGAGATGAATTCACACATCACAAAGAAGTTTCTCTGAAAGCTTTCTAGTTTTAATCTGAAGATATTTCCTTTGACACCATAGGCTTCAATGTGATCCAACATATCCCTTCTCAGATTCCCCAAAAACAGTGCTACCAAACTGCTCCATGAAAAGAAAGGTGTAACTCTGTGAGATGATTTCAGAAATCACAAAGTAGTTCCTCAGAAAGCTTCCTTATACTTTTTGTCTCAGGATATTTCCTTTGTCACCATAAACTTCAATGCACTCCAAAATATCCCATTGTAGATTCCAAGAAAACAGTGGTAGGTAACTAATCAATGAACAGAACAGTGTAACGCTGTAAGATGAATTCACACATCACAAAGCAGTTTCTCAGAAAGCTTCTATTTGGTTTTTCTATGAGAATATTTCCTTTGTCACCATATTCTTCATTGCATTCCAAAATACCCTATTGTAGACTCCACGAAAACATTGTTATCAAAAGACTCAAAGAAAAGCATGGCTTAGTTCTGTCAGATGAATTCACCAATCACAAAGCAGTTTCTCAGAAAGCTTCTTTCTATTTTTTATCTGACGATATTTCCTTTTCATTATAGGTCTCAATGCGCTCCTAAATATCCTTTTGCAGATTCCACAAAACAGTGTTTGCAAACTGTGCCATGAAAAGAAAGGTGTATCTCTGTGAGATGAATTCACACATGCCAAATAACTTTCTCAG
>NW_016874198.1:0-2500 GCF_001698545.2 Rhinopithecus bieti
AAGATAAAGATCTTGATACTGAGAAGGTGTAGGTTGAGGTCATTTGGGGAGGCTTTGAATGTTAAGCTCAAGATACACACTCAATTTGTTGAATTGCGCTTCTACACAAAAGCAATATTGTCAGAATTTAATTTAAGCCAATTTAATCGGGCAGAGGTTTAGTCTGTATTGGATATGGGGAACCAGTTTGAAAGTCCTGGTGAGAAGTTTAGGTCATCAAAACCTGCTTTCCGATGCCAGCCGCAGTGGCTCACGCCTGTAATCCCAGTTCTTTGGGAGGCCAAGGCAGGTGGATCACTTGAGATCAGGAGTTCAAGATCAGCCTGACCAACATGGAGAAACCCCGTCTCTACTGATAGAGTACAGAACTCGCCAGGCATGGTGGTGCATGCCTGTAATCTCAGCTACCTGGGAGGCTGAGACAGGAGAATCACTTGAACCTGGGAGGCGAAGGTTGCAGTGAGCTGAGATCGTGCCATTGCACCCCAGCCTGGGCAACAAGAGGGAAACTCCATCTCCAAAAAAAAAAACAAAAACAAAAAAAAGAATCCCTGCCTGTCTTAGTCCATTCTTGCTGCTATTACAGAAATACCTTTTCTGACAGGTCTGGCGGCTAGGATGTTACACCACAGCACCAGCGGATTCAGTGTCTGGTGAGGGCCTGTTCCATCAGCAGCATCTTCTCACAGTGTGGTTACACAGCAGAAGAGATGGAATGGTCAGGCAGCTATCTGGAGCCTCTTTCATAGGGATTTTAGTCCCATCCGGCAGTGTAGAACCCTTATGACTTAGTCACTTCCCAAAAGCCCTACCTCTTGTACCACCACAGTGAATTTTGGAAGACACAAACCATAGCAGTGTCCATATTAGAGCAGTGACAGTAGAGATAGAAAGACATGGGTTTAAGAATACTGAAAATGGGCCGGACATGGTGACTCGCGCCTGTAATCCCAGCACTTTGGGAGGCCAAGGTGGGCGGATCATGAGGTCAGAAGATCGAGACCACCTTGGCTGACACAGTGAAACCCCGTCTCTACTAAAAAATACCAAAAATTAGCCGGGGGTGGTGGCAGGCGCCTATAGTCCCAGCTCCTCGGGAGGCGGAGCTTGCAGTGAGCCAAGATCGCGCCACTGCACTCCAGCCGGTGTCTTAAATCCATGGGTCAGCTTAACCTTCCCGCAGAGAGCAACACCTGTATTTGTTCTGCTGATGAACACACGTTGAGCATCCCTAAACCACCACAGCTGGTCTCCGTTTTTGAGCACTGACCTGATGCCACAAGTGGAAAATTCCACCCCGACCTTATGTGACAGGTTGCAGTCCAAACACAGAGAAAACTGTTTCATGCGCGGAATTATTTAAAATATTGTGTAAAGTTACCTTCAGGTTATATGTATGAGATGCATATGAAATATAAATGAATTTCATGTTTACACTTGGGTCTCATCCCCATGATACCTCATTTTGTATATGAAAATATCCCAAAATTTTAAAAAATGTGAAATCCAAAATGCTTCTCTTCCCATGCATTTTGGGTAAGGGATACTTAACCTGTAGTTACAGATTTAATTTTGGGAGAAAATAGTTTTCACAGACTAGGTAATTTTTAAACTATTTCATAGGAAACTTCAGTGTAGCCATAAAATGTTTCAGATGCTTTATTGTCATGGTATGCTTTTAGTATTCATATTTTCCTTATTGTCCCTTCTAATGGCTAGAATTTAGGGCATTTCTTCCTAGGGTGTATGTTTAAACCCATTTATGGCTGAGGTTGCAATTATTTGAATTTTTGCAGTCAGACCTCAGCAATGACCTTGAGCAGTAGGATATGAATAACTCCTACATGCTTAGCGTTCCAATAATGGAACACTAGGCATAAATAGGTTAACCTCATTTGTTAAGTTGAGATTCTTGGATTGTGGGAACTGGCTAATTTTTAAAAATATTTACTAAAGCCGGGCACGGTGGCTCACGCCTGTAATCCCAGCACTTTGGGAGGCTGAGGTGGGTGGATCACGAGGTCAGGAGTTCAAGGCCAGCCTGGCCAAGATGGTGAAACCCCATCTCTACTAAAAATCAAAAATTAGCCGGGTGTGGTGGTGGGCGCCTGTAATCCCAGCTACTCGGAAAGCCGAGGCAGAGAATTGCTTGAACCTGGGAGGAGGAGGTTGCAGTGAGCCGAGATCGCACCACTGCACTCCAGCCTAGGCAACACAGTGACGAGACTCCGTCTCAAAAAAAATTTAGTAAATACTCGCTGTGGGTAAATACAGTTTTGGGGAAACAGCCACAAACCCAAAATAGACAAAGGTCCTCAAGGAGTTCGCTTAATAATGGTGGAAGACAGAAAATAAATGCATATAATCAATAGCTGGTAAGTTACTTAGAAAAATAAAACAGAGTAGAGGGACGAGACAGTGACTGGACCTACAAAAAGTGAGGGAGAGGGTATTCCAGGCAGAGCCTAGTGGTACATGTGCATAACGTGCAGGTTTGTTA
>NW_016874199.1:0-1717 GCF_001698545.2 Rhinopithecus bieti
AATTTTATTGAGGATTTTGCATCAATGTTCATCAGGGATATTGGTCTAAAATTCTTATTTCTATCCACTTATTAGAAATTAATGTTTAGTTCTGGCTCACTAATGTTTTCACTATATAGGTGTCATGGTTTTCTTTACTGGGTTTGAAAGAACATATGACACTGAGTTTCACTGTAGAACTTCCTAAGTATTAAGTATTTAAGTAAAAAATGCTGGGAAGCAGAGAATTTTCATTTTCTTCATTCACTCATCCATTTGTCAACTGTTCAATACAACTAGAATAAGCAAGATGATTTCAGAGAAGATAGCAATGTTCAGATCAACTTGTTTTATAAGGCAACAGAGATAAGTTAATCAGAATTAGACAATGCCTCTTCTGTGTTTGACTAGCTATTATTGCGTGCAAATTGCATCAAATATTTTAAAAATTTGAGATGAAAGATTTGGATCAATATATCTGATTTAATAAAACCACTTATAACCTGAGACAGATTGACCATACTTAAAAGAAGTAGGTCTAGATCTGTGCGATAAAGAAATGACTAGAGAATGTCATCTGCCAGAACTGAACTCATATGTGCTTGTCTTTGGCTTTATAAGGAAAGTTGTGTACCTTTTATCTCATTTTCCCACCCTCACCTGTATTTCTTAATTGCCAAACACATCTTTGGCTACTTGTTTTGTGCATTTAGTACCATATTCTCTGTGTTGACGTTGAGTTAGTCTACAACCTATAGTTTAAAATAGCTAAGTGTGTGTGTGTGTGTGTGTGTGTGTTTTATGATAGTCATTGAGATGATTCAGAAATCTAACTTCTGTTCAGGTGTGTAAGTTGGATTGGTGTCATATTTCTAATTCTTAGCTTTATTACATTTTTGCTGGTGATTAAAGGAGAACATATCAGCTCATTGATATTTTGCCTCTCTTACTCTTTTTTAATAGTTTGATCACAGCTTATTTTCTCTGAATTGTTTCTAACTTTCTCATAACATTTCTCTTAACTTTTAGTTCCCAAGAGTGAAGGTATGGTTGAACATATTCTTTTCTAAATTATTTTCCACTCTTCTGTAAGAAGATTACACTTCCTGACTCCGTTGATATCAGATTTGGTCAAATGACTTGCTAGGTCAATGAAATGTGAGTGGAAGTAACTTGGACTACTTTCTGATAGAAGTTTTAAGAACCATCATGTAGTTCTTTCATTAGTCTCCTTCCTCTGCCATGTGATCAAAATAAAGGCTGCTGCTTCAGTTTGGGTACCAGGGTGAAAAAGACTTTCAATGTGAATTAGTGTGAATTGAGGCTGACACATGCATTAATGAGAAATAATAAATAAAAATAGAAAGCTCAGATTTGGGAGTCATTTGTTATAGCAATGTATTAGTTGACTGATACAAAGGAACATGCTAGTTTCATTACTATTAAGCAGCAGTGGGGCTGTGTATGATGGCTCACACCTGTAATCCCAGCACTTTGGCAAGCCAAAGCAGGAGGATTGCTTGAGGCCAATTCAAGATCAGCCTGGGCAATATCGTGAGATCCCATCTCTAAAAAATTTTAAAAATTAGCCAGACAACATGCCTGTAGTCCCAGCTACTTGAGGGGCTGAGGTGGGAAGATTGCCAGAGCCCAGGAGGTCAAGGCTTCAGTGAGCCATCAGCATGCCACTGCATTCCAGCCTGGTTGACAAAGCGAGACTCTGTCTCAAAGAGAAAAG
>NW_016874200.1:0-893 GCF_001698545.2 Rhinopithecus bieti
TTTTAGAGATGAGGACTCACTATGTTGTCCAGGCCAGCCTCAAGCTATCCTTCTGCCTTGACCTCCCTGAGTGCTGGGATTACAGGCATGAGCCACCGTGCCTGGCCTTGGCTGGCATTTCTTAATAAAGGAGAGAGCCTCACCCGTGGAGGGCAGATACTTTGTCATATCCTTCTTTCCTATTTCCCCAGAGGGCCCAGGAGTGTGCCAGGCATGTGGGAGTCCTGCACAAACACACAGCAAAAGGCCTTTTCTGTTTCATGGAAGTGAAGGACTTGAAGAGACCTCTAGAGTTCTTCCAGTTCACTCTCTCGTGCACTGTGAATGAAATCCAAACCCTTAAAGACAGCTGAGAGTTCATCAGAGTTTTAACAAGCAAGAGAAGGATTCCAGCAGTATCACTTATTACCCCATTTCAGAGTCTACCAGACTACAGTACAGAGATGCTTCCTTATGAGTAACTTAAGTGCCCTCGTGATTTCACTGTAGACTGAGGAGGTTGGTCCCATTACCAGTGTCCTTGACCTCCACAGGTCTGTTACATCTTTCCTCCACCCTCCCTTCCTCAGGCTGGAAAATCTTAGTTACTTTTATGTCTCAGAGGTGTAGCATATTTTTGGGAGGTGTTCTCATTTACCTTCTCTTATTTTGAGCTGGGAGAATTCAAGTTTAAGAAGAAAAAGATTTAAAAAAACTATAATAATAATATAATCATGATAAAGGCCAGGCACAGTAGCTCATTCCTGTAATCCCAGTATTTTGTGAGGCTGGGGTGGGAGGATTGCTTGAGGCCAAGAGTTCAAGGATAGCCTAGGCAACATAGTGAGACCTTGTCTCTATTTAAAAAATGTTTTTTAAAAAAAAAAAAAAAAAAAAGAAGATGGTTACAGCTC
>NW_016874201.1:0-1754 GCF_001698545.2 Rhinopithecus bieti
ATTCTACTCAGGACCAGGAAGAATAATAACTGGCTAGAATATGTATCATTTATCTCTTCACCACTGCTGCAAGTGCTGCAAAGAAGCAACCTAGACTACCTTTTATGAAAACTGATGGATTTCTTCCAGCATTTTCAGGCTGTGAGAAAACAAGCACTCTCAAAATGCATTGTTTTTGAGAATGCAATATTATTCAATGTCTATAGAGGAGAATTTAGGAGCAGCTGCCAAAATTACAAATGTTTTACCTGTTGACCCAGAAATTCTATTTCAGTGAATTTATGCTCTAATTATGCCTACACAAGAAAGAAATGCTATATATATATATATGACTATTCTTTGAAGAATTGTTTGTAATAATCAAATACTGGAAATAAATAGTGTCCATCAGTAGGTGTGGTGCAGCCACACAAACAAATATTATGCAAGTTAAAAAGTGAGGAAGTTTTGTTTGTACTGATATGGAAGGATCCATACTACACATTAAATTAAAAAGCAAAGTACATGTTTGACTATTGTATTAGTCCATTCTTACACTGCTATTAAGAAATATCTAAGACTGGGTAATTTATAAAGAAAATAGGTCTTATTTCTCATGTTTCTACAGGCTGTACAGAAAGCATAGTGGCTTCTGCTTCTATGGAAGTCTCAGGAAACTTAAAATCATGGTGGAAGGCAAAGGGGAAGCAGGAACCTCTTACATGGCTGGAGCAGGAGAAAGAGAGAGAGGGAGGAGGTATCACATACTTTTAAACGACCAGATCTCACAGGAACTCATTATCAATGGCATGAAGAGAGGATGGTGTTAAACTATGAGAAACCACCCCTGGTGGGAGGGATGAAATAAACCCCCACCAGACCCCACCTCCAGCATTGGAGATTACATTTCAACATGAGATTTGCATGGGGACACAGATCCAAACCATATAAATTACACAGAGTATACCTTTTGTGTGATAATTAAAATACATATTTGTATTTGAGTATATTCACATAAAGGAACACTAGGACTGACAAAACATAAAGTGTTAAAGAAGACACAAATGGCAAATATACATATGAAAAGGTGCTCACAATTATCATGGGAGAAATGAAAATTAAAGCTACAATTAGATATCCTCTCATCCCAGTTAAAATGGCTTTTATCCAAAAGTCAGTCACTAACAAATGCTGGCAAGGAAGCAGAGAAAAGGAAATCCTTGTACACTGTTCGTGGAAATGGAAATTTGTGCAACCACTATGGAGAACAGCTTGGAGGTTCCTCAAGAAACTAAAAATTTAGCTATTATATGATGTAGCCATCTCAGTGTTGGATATATATCTCTATAAGAAAGAAAATCAGTATATTGAAGAGATATCTGCACCCCTGTGTTTTTGGCAGCACTGTTTATAATAGCTAAGATGTGGAAGCAACTTAAGTGTTCATCAACAGATGAATGGGTAAAGAAAATGTGGTACATATACAAAATTGAGTACTATTCAGACATAAAAAAGAATAAGATCCAGTCATTTGCAACCACATGTATAGAACTGGAGAATTCATTATGTTAAATGAAATAAGCCAGGCACAGAAAGACAAACATCACATTGTCTTTGTGGAATCTAAAAATCAAATCAATTGAAGTAATTGATATAGAAAGTAGAAAGATGGTTAACAGAGGCTGGGAAGGGTAGTGGGGGGTTGGGGGGAGGTGGGGACAGTTAATGGGTCCAAAAAATGGGAAGAATGTATAATTGTGCATTTTAAAATAACT
>NW_016874202.1:0-504 GCF_001698545.2 Rhinopithecus bieti
AAAAGAAAAGAAATAAAAGGAAAAGAAAAGAAAGAAAAGGAAAAGAAAAGAAAAGAATATTTACCTTACAGTTCAGGGGAGAGGACCACTATCTTCTTGTGGAAATGATTCCCATCATCACTGATACAATTTAATCTGTGTTATACCGTGGCTTCTTCACTTGCTCAGTCACACACATGGATGTAAGACCATTCCTAGAGAAAGTTAAGGCTACAGTAGTGTTAAGATTCACCTGTGATGCTGTGGAAACATAGACTATAAATTGAGCTCATGCCATAGTTACAGAAAATTTTATAGACCGCTTTTTATCTTTTATCTGAACAAGTGGTTGTTGCCAACCAATGAACTGGCTTAGATTAAAACCAGATTTTAGCCGGAATATTATCAGAGACGTTACCACATATACTTGAAATATATAAATAGCAAGAGTATCAAATCTTAGTCTCAGACTTTCTTGATCTTTCCCCTTTCTCACTCCCAGGGGAAATTATCAGGACTTCTTTT
>NW_016874203.1:0-895 GCF_001698545.2 Rhinopithecus bieti
AAGTATATACTCTTAAAGCTTCAATGGATTTGTAAGTTGTAGATGTTCCATATAAAAAATGGCTGGACACAGAACAATGTGAATATAGTTAACATTAATTAACTATACACTTACTAGGTAAGATGATACATGGCTATGTTTTTTAATACAATTTTTTTAAATAAATTTATTTATTTTTTTTACTTATTTTTTTTTAACAACAGGGTCTCAGTCACCCAGGCCAGAGTGTAGTGGCGGCATTCTAGCTTATTGCAGCCTCAAACTCTTGAGATCAAGTGATCCTCCTGCTTCAGCCTCCCAAGTAGCTGGGACTGTGGGTATGTGCCACCATACCCAGATAATTTTCTTTCCTTTTTTTTTTTTTTTTTTTCAGAGACAGAGTCTCTCTCTCTCTGTCACCCAGGCTGGAATACAGTGGCACGATCTCAGCTCACTGCAACCTCCACCTCCCGGGTTCAAGCAATTCTCCTGCCTCAGCCTCCCTAGTAGCTGGGATTATAGGCACCCGTCACACACCCAGCTAATTTTTATATTTTTAGTAGAGACAGTGTTTCACCATGTTGGCCAGGCTGGTCTCGAACTCCTGACCTCAAGTGATCTGCCCGCCTCAGCCTCCCAAAGTGCTGCAATTACAGGCATGAGCCACCACACCTAGCCTAAGCCAAATTTAATGTTAATGACAAAAAGTGTACAGATTTCCAATATCACTCTTTATAATACTACCAACCCACTTGTTCTGACCAAAGTAAACCTGTGCAACAGTATCTGCTTTGCTTTATGCTTTGGTTTCATGCCACTTACCAGTTTATGCAGATTAATTTTAAAATTCTATTTTCTTCTTTCCCCTCCTTCCAAGACAGGACTTGTTTACAAATATGATCAAACTCTCAACCTG
>NW_016874204.1:0-504 GCF_001698545.2 Rhinopithecus bieti
CCGGAAGTGCGCCATCTTGCCTCCCTTCATCCAAACACTCTCTGCCTCCCTCTCTCCTCTCTGCCTCCCTCTCTCCTCTCTGCCTCCCTCTGTCCTCTGCCTCTCTCTCCTCTCTGCCTCTCTCTCCTCTCTGCCTCTCTCTCCTCTCTCCTCTCTCTCCTCTCTCCTCTCTCTCCTCTCTGCCTCTCTCTCCTCTCTCTCTCTCTCTCCTCTCTCCTCTCTCTCCTCTCCTCTCTCCTCTCCCTCTCCTCTCTCCTCTCCCTCCTCTCTCTCTCTGCCCTCTCTCCCTCTCCCCTCTCTGCCTCTCTCTCCTCTCCCTCTTCTCTCTCTCTGCCCTCTCTCTCTCTCCCCTCTCTGCCTCCCTCTCTCCTCTCTGCCTCCCTCTCTCCTCTCTGCCTCCCTCTGTCCTCTGCCTCTCTCTCCTCTCTGCCTCTCTCTCCTCTCTGCCTCTCTCTCCTCTCTCTCTCTCTCTCCTCTCTGCCTCTCTCTCTCTTCTCTCTGCTC
>NW_016874205.1:0-895 GCF_001698545.2 Rhinopithecus bieti
GAAATAAAAGAAAACATTGTAAGTGGCTGGCTGAGATTGAGCCTGACCTGCATTCACAGGCCTCATTTCTCAGTCACTGCAGGGGTAGGAGTCCCTGACTCCCATCTAATGAGACGTTAATGCTCACCAAGGCTTCTCCTGCCCTTCCTGGGTGTCTGGAAGATCACGTTTGCTGCCTCTTGAATGAGCTGTGTTCAAGTGGCTTGCTTCAAGCAATGTGTGAGCAGAAGTGATGGGGGTCACCTCAGGGTGGAGGCATTTGAGGGTCATTGTGCAATTCTGCACACTCTTCCCCCCAAGCCAAGTCACAACCATGAAGACTTTTTGTTTTTTTGTTTTTTGTTTTCTGATGAAGTCTTGCTCTGTCGCCAGGCTGGAGGGCAGTGACGCGATCCCAGCTCACTGCAATCTCCGCCTCCTGGGTTCCAGCAATTCTCCTGCCTCCACCTCCCGAGTAGCTGGAATTACAGGCACACATCAATCACCATGCTCAGCTAATTTTTGTATTTTTAGCAGAGATGGGGTTTCACCATGTTGGCCAGGATGGTCTCGATCTCTTGACCAAAGAGGTTCTTATCATGAGAAATTCTTACGGTGGAGCTAAACGATCAAAGCAGCAGGCAATGAGGAACCAGATCATGGTGGGATTTGAAATGAGGAATGAACATTTGCATCTTAAGCCACCATGATTTGGAGGTCTTTGCTGTAGCATTCATTACCTAGCTGGTCCTGACTGATACAACTGGGCACTAGAAAAACTATATAGTTCTACTTTGTCAATAAAGTCTGTGAACTTGAACATTTCGTTTAATTTCTCTGAGCATAAATTTGTCTTTGCATGTTGCCTAACATGATTGCAGAGAAGAGCATTAGGTAACTATTAAAAGAAGAGGTT
>NW_016874206.1:0-785 GCF_001698545.2 Rhinopithecus bieti
AAACTAGAAAGCTCGTTTTTCCTACAAAAATTTATTTTTGCTGTTATGAGCAAACCCTGTCAGAGTCTTGATACTTTTTTTTAAATTCCAAAATTGACGCAAAGGCTACCAAATGTAGTAGAAAATGAAATCGAAAATTTAAAACGATTTCATTTCTACTTCCTACATCCAGATGGCAAATAACTTTTCCTTCACTTTCCTTTGTCTTCCTTTAATAAATTTAAGAATTTTCATTAATGTTTTTAAAAAGGGCTGCTTTCAGGTTCAGAGACCAAAATTGGCACAGTTAGAAAGGAGGTCACCAACACGGTGAAATAGGGACTCGCTCCGCCGCAACGCCTCTGGACCTCTTCATCTCTCTGGCAGGGAAAATAAAGTGGACAAGCTCTGAAAAACGCCCGGGACTAGACTAACTGTTAAGAGGCCCTGCACCCTCGGTTGAACATTCCTTCAGGAGTGCCCGGGGACCTGGCCAGGGGTGTTCAGGCAGGTGTCTGACTCTCGGGGAGTGTGTCTTGAGGTTCCCTTTCTCCTCGGTCCCGAGTGGCCTAAAAATTAAAATAAGAAAATCGGCGGCCTGAGAGAACTTTGCAAACACACGTGCAGCATCTTCTCTGACGCTTAGAAAGTCCGTTACTCGCGCGGAGGCGAACCCCTCCACCCACGGGGAGGCCACCAGCCCTACCTAACGCCACGCACAGGCCGCCGACAGGCTGACCCGGAAGTGCTCGGCGGCGGCTGCGGCGACGGGGGCGCGGCCTAGCCGGCGCACCCGCGGGCGCGCG
>NW_016874207.1:0-787 GCF_001698545.2 Rhinopithecus bieti
CTAGGGCAATCAAGCAAGAGAAAGAAATAAAGGTATTCAATTAGGAAAGGAAGAAGTCAAATTGGCTCTGTATGCAGATGACATGACTGTATACTTAGAAAACACCATTGTCTCAACCCAAAATCTCCTTAAGCTGTTAAGCAACTTCAGCAAAATCTCATGATACAAAATCAATGTGCAAAAATCACAAGCATTCGTATACATCAATAACAGACAAACAGAGAGCCAAATCATGAATGAACTCCCATTCACACTTGCATCAAAGAGAATAAAATACTTAGGAATACAACTTACAAGGGATGTGAAGGACCTCTTCAAGGAGAACTACAAAACACAGCTCAGTGAAATAAAAGAGGACACAAACAAGTGGAAGAACATAACATGCTCATGGATAGGAAGAATCCATATCGTAAAAAGGCCATACTGCCCAAGGTAATTAACAGATTCAATGCCATCCCCTTTAAGCTACCAATGACTTTCTTCACAGAATTGGAAAAAACTGCTTTAAAGTTTATATGGAACCAAAAAAGATCCCGCATTGACAAGAGAATCCTAAGTCAAAAGAGCAAAGCTGGAGGCATCACGCTACCTGACTTTAAACTATACTACAAGGCTACAGTGTCCAAAACAGCGTGATACTGGTACCAAAACAGAGATATAGACCATTGGAACAGAAAAGAGCCCTCAGAAATAACACTACACATCTACAGCCATGTGATCTTCGACAAAGCTGACAAAAATGAGATATGGGGAAAGGATTCCCAATTTAATAAATGGTGCTGGGAAA
>NW_016874208.1:0-2006 GCF_001698545.2 Rhinopithecus bieti
GGGATATTCTGGAAGGCTTTGAGACTTACGGTGACAAAGGAAATGTCTTTAGATGGAAACTGGAGAGAAGCTTTTGAGGAGCTGCTTTTGACATGCACGTTCCACTCACAGAAATACACCTTTCTTCTAATATAGGATTGCAGAATCCCTTTTGGAGTAAAAGCTACCAAGAGATATTTGGGAGTATAGTGGGAGTTATGGTGAAAAAGGAATATCATCAGAGAAAACTGGAAAGAATATTTCTGTGAAACTTCTTTGTGTTAGATATATTTATCCATCTTGCACAGTTAAAACTTTAATTATATTATGCAGTTTGGAAAGTCTGCCATGCACAGATCTGCCAAGGGACATTCGGGAGCCCTTTCAGGCCTACGGTGAAAGAGGAGATATTTCAGATAAAAAATGGATAGAAGCTTTCTGAGAAACTACTTTGTGATGTATGCAATCCACTCAGGGAGTTATACCTCTTTTCTCACAAGGCAATGTTTGAACACTGTTCCTGTGTAACCGAAAAAGTGATACTTCAAAACGCATTGAGGACTATGGTGAAGAGTGAAATATACTGAAATAAAATCGAGGAAGAAGCGTTCCAAGAATCTGCTCTCTGATATGTGCATTCACTTCACAGAATTAATGCTTACCCCGGAGGCTTGTGGTGAGCGAGGAAAAGTGTTCCAATGAAACCTGCAGAGAAACGTTCAGAGCAACTGCTTTACGATGTGTGTACTCGTCTCATGGAGTTAAACCATTCTTTGGATTGAAGAGCTTGAAATCACTGTTTTTGTGGAATCTGAGGAAGGATATTTGGGAACGATCCTTAGAATATGGGGAAAGAAATATCCTCAGGTAAAATCCAGAAGGAAGCTTTCTTTGAAACTGCTCTGTGTCATCTTAATTCCTGTCACTCAGTTAAGCCTATCTTTTCACTCAGCAGTTTGCTCACCCTGTGTATGTTTAGCGTTTGAAGGGATATTCAGGAGCACTTTGAGGCTTACGGTGAAAAAGGAAATATGTTCAGACGGAAACTGGAGGGAAGCTTTCTGAGGCACTGCTTTGTGACATGTGCATTCCACTCACAGTGTTATACTTCTCATCTCATACAGTGTCAGGGAAAGACTTTTGGTGAAACAGGTACCAAGTGATATTCGGGAGGATGTTGATGCCGATGGTGAAAAGGGAAATACCCTCAGACAAAAACTCGAAAGTAATGTTCTAGGAAACTATTATGTCTTATGTGTAATCATCTCACATAGATAAAGCTTTCTTTACATTACGCAGCTTGGAAACTCTCATGGACGGATCCACAAAGGGACATTCGGGAGCAAAATCTGGACTATGGTGAAAAGGGAAATATCTTCAGATAAAAACTGGAAAGAAGCTTTCTGTGAATCTGCTTTTTGTTATGTTTATTCTTCTCACATAGATGAAGCTTTCTTTACATTATGCAGCTTGGAAGCTCCCTCGTGGATGGATCCGCGAGGGCGAGGAGATATTTGGGATCACATTAGGGCCTATGTTGAAATAGGAAATATAGTCAGATAAAAACTGGAGAGAAGCTTTCTGAGAAACTGCTTGGTGATGAGTGCATTCCACTCAGGGAGTTATAATTTCTTCTCATAAGGCACGTTTGAACACTGTTCCTGTAAAACCAAAAGAGTGATATTCGGAGCACATTGAAGACTATGGCAAAAAGGGAAATGTCGTCCAATAAAAAACAGAGAGAAGTACTCAAAGAAACTGCTCTCTGACATGTCCATTCTTTTCACAGGATTAAAGCTTCCTGTATATTTCCCAGTTTGAAAGTCAGTCTTAGAGGTTTCTGTGAATGATAGTAAATGGCGACCAGAGGCCTGTATGAGGCAAGGAAATGTCTTCCATCAAAATCGCAGAGGATCTTTCTGGGCAACTCTTTTGTAATGTTTGTATTCATCACATAGCATTAAATGATCCTTTTGATTGCGCAGTTTGAAATCACTGTTTCTGTGGAATCTGAGAAAGGACATTTG
>NW_016874209.1:0-1150 GCF_001698545.2 Rhinopithecus bieti
AGGGGAGGGGAGGGGAGGGGAGGGAATAGAATGGAATTCTGGGACTTCTAAACCCAGACCTTAAGAGAACTGTAAATTCTGCTTCCTCCTCTTAGAAGCCAGCTGTCATGCTGTAATGAAGCCGGGGGTACCCAAAAAGGTATGTTGAAGTCCTAACCTCTGGTACCTATAAATGTGAGCTTATTTGGAAATGGGCTTTTTGCAGATGGAATCAAGTTAAGATGAGCTTACTAGGGTGGGACCTAATCCAGTTTGACTGGCATCCTTATGAGAAAAGGAAAGTCATGTGAAAACAGAGATGCACGGAAAAATGTCACATAGTGACAGAGGAAGAGATGAGAGTGGTGCAGCTGCAAACCAAGGAATGCCAAGGATTGCTGGCCACCACCAAAAGCTGGGAGAGAGGCATAAACCAATTCTCCCCCAGAGCCTTTGGAGGGAGCATGGCTCTGTTGACACCTTGATTTCAGGCTTCTGGCCACCAGAACTGTGAAAGAATCAATGTCTGTCATTTTAAGCCATCCAGTTTGCGGTGTTTTGTTAAGGCAGCCCTAGAAATTAATATCCCTGTTCAGGAGCTGGGATTTTACTCAGGGTGCAAGAGAAATGCCTGGAGCTCCAAGCAGGGGTGTGGCATCATTTGATTTGCACATGGAAAATGCATGTGTGTGGTCTCAAGAAGAGCTGATCAAATAAAACAGGGAAGCCAACTGGAGTTATACAATGTTGGTAACCATAACCAGTGTGGTGACAGTGACCTTGGAAAAGATGCACAGTTTGGAAATTATGTTGGAGACAGATCAGCAGGACCTGCTGGTGGATCAGAAGTGAAGAAGGAAGGAAAGAGGCCTCAAGGACACATATAGATTTTTGGATGACATCTAAGGTTTTTGCCAATTCTCAAAGCTTATGGCATCCATGAGAACAGTGTTTCTTTGTCTGGAGATGCCATAGATGAATTCCTGGATGATGTCAGGAGTGAAAGTGGGGGCATCAAAAAATGTCACCCATCTTGGCCCCACTGTTTGGTTACCACTGTGAGCCAGTGCTGGCTGGTTTCTCTCAGTCCAGCTGCCCAAATGTAACAAATAATCCTTTCATGTCTATCTCATCAGTAAATATCTTCTCTTTTGTAAAGAAGAGGAGGAGG
>NW_016874210.1:0-784 GCF_001698545.2 Rhinopithecus bieti
CACATGTACCCTAGAACTTAAAGTATAAAAAAAGTCAAAAAAAAAAATAAGAATAAAGTTTTAAATAAGTTGATAGTTAAAAAAAAAAGAAAGAAAATGAGGTATGCTTGTGATTCTTTTTATATGCTGCTGGATATGATTTGATATTATTTTGCTGAGGATTTTTACATCCATATTCAAAAGGGATATTGCTCTGTGCAGCTTTGCTATCACAGTAATACTGGCTCCATAGAATGAATTGGGAAATATCCTTCCTATTTTTTGAAACAATGTGAAAAGAATTGGTATAAATTCTTCTTTAAATGTTTGGTAGAATTGACTAGTGAAGCAGACCGGCCACGGTGGCTCACGCCTGTAATCCCAGCACTTTTGGGAGGCCAAGGCGGGCAGATCACGAGGTGAGGAGATCTAGACCATCCTGGCTAACACGGTGAAACCCCGTCTCTACTAAAAATACAAAAAAATTAGCCGGGCGTGGTGGTGGCGCCTGTAGTCCCAGCTACTCAGGAGGCTGAGGCAGGAGAATGGCGTGAACCCGGGAGGCGGAGCTTGCAGTGAGCCGAGATCCGGCCACTGCACTCCAGCCGGGGGGACAGGGCCAGACTCCATCTCAAAAAAAAAAAAAAAAGGAATTGACCAGTGAAGCAATCTGTAGCCTGGGCTTTTCTTTGCAGTTAGGTTTTGGGTTATTTATTCAATCTTTTTACTTGTAATAAGTCTATTCAGTTTGTCTTTTTTTTTTCCTTGAGTGAGTTTTTGTTATTGATAATATTAAAAATAATGT
>NW_016874211.1:0-2004 GCF_001698545.2 Rhinopithecus bieti
TCCCTCATCTACACCAACTACGAGGCGCGCAAGGATGACTATGTGAAGGCATTGCCTGGGCAACTGAAGCCTTTTGAGACCCTGTTGTCCCAGAACCAGGGAGGAAAGACCTTCATTGTGGGAGACCAGATCTCCTTCGCTGACTACAACCTGCTGGACTTGCTGCTGATCCATGAGGTCCTGGCCCCGGCTGCCTGGATGCGTTCCCCTTGCTCTCGGCCTATGTGGCGCGCCTCAGTGCCCGGCCCAAGCTCAAGGCTTTCCTGGCCTCCCCTGAGCACGTGAACCTCCCCATCAATGGCAACGGGAAACAGTGAGGGCTGGGGCACTCTGAGCGGGAGGCAGGGGCTGCTTGCCTCCCTTTCTCCAGGACCAATACAATTTCTAAGAAAAAAAAAAAAAAAAAAAAACATACAAAATTGAATGGTAAATTTAAGGCATACATATCAATTATTGTATTAAATATGTGTCTTAGAAACACTAATATTAAAAATTAGAAGAACTGATTGAAAACATGACCCAACTATAAGCTGCCCACAGAGAAAAAAATTCAAATAAATTGATGCAATTATGTTGAAAGTAAAAGAATGCAATATATATTCCATGTAAACAAGAATCAGAAAAAAAGGAGCAATATTAGTATTTAAGAAATTGAAATCAGAACAAAGAAAAAATTTAAAGAGAGAAAGAGACTTTAAAATGATAAAAAGGTCAATCCATCAAGAACAAATAGCAATCCTAATGTGTATGCGGTAAGCAACACATCCACAAATATGAGAAGCAAAAACTTAGAGAACTGAAAAAAAAATAGACAAATCTCAAATTGTACTTTAGTTACCCTTCATCAGTGCTCTGTCAATAATTGATAAAACAAGTAGACAGAAGACAGCAAAGAAAGAAAAGAATTCAACATCATCAACAAACAAGTTTTAGTTGACATTTATACAACTCTTTACTCAACAAAATACAAATTTTCAAGTGCTCGTAGAACATATACCAAGATTAACAACATTCTGTATCAGAAAGAAGCCTTAACAAAGTTAAAAGAGTTGAAATAATACAGGATGTATTCTCTGATAAAAGAAACCAAATTAGGAATTAAAACAAAATAACAGGAGAATCTCTCAATACTTAGAAACTAAAACACAGATTTCTAAATAATCTGAGTCAATGAAGTCTCAAGCAAAATCCAAATGTGCATTAAACTAGTTAAATACAATATCATATATTTAAATATTTGAGACAGCAAAAACAAGGTTGAGAAGAGAACCCATAGCACTAACACTTATATAGGAAAAGAGAAAAAGTCTCAGACCAATAATATAAGCTCTAATCTCAAAAAATTAGAATAAGAAAGACAACGTAAACCAAAAAGAAACAGAGAAAAAAAAATCTAGATAATAGTAGAAATCAAAGAAATTGAAAACTAAAAAATAGAGAAAATTGAGGACATGGATAATTGGAAAAACTCAATATAATTTAAACTCTATAACAACACTGGCAAAGAATAAAAAAGAAGACACAGATTTTAGTATCAGGAATGACGCATGGGATATCACTACAGACCATGCAGATATCAAAACTATAATAAAGAAATACTATGAATAACTCTATACACATACATTTGACAACTTAGAAAAAATTAAGCAATTTCTGAAAAGGCAGAAAATGCAACACACCTAATATGAAATCAATAACAGAATAGCAGCATAATATTATGGGAATTGAATGTATAATTTTAAAACTTCCACAAAATACAGATTCATAGCTAACTTCTGTAAAGAATGTTGTCAATTATTTATTTATTTATTTATTTATTTATTTATTTAATTTTTGAGACGGAGTCTCGCTCTGTCACCCAGGCTGGAGTGCAGTGGCACGATCTCGGCTCACTGCAAGCTCCACCTCCCAGGTTCACGCCATTCTCCTGCCTCAGTCTCCAAGTGGCTGGGACTACAGGTGCCCGCCACCACGCCCGGCTAATTTTGAAGCATTAGTCACATC
>NW_016874212.1:0-286 GCF_001698545.2 Rhinopithecus bieti
AGGATTAAAAATGACAGTGGTTTCTATACAAGAAGAAAATAATTAAAGAAGCACACCAAAGTGTACTAGTTTTAAATAAGGGGAGAAAAAACAGATTGAAATGAAAAAAAAAAGAGAGATAGATAGATATAAAATCATGCATCAGGGTCGAGCTTTGAAAAAACAAAAAATACCTTCATCTTCACCACGGTCATTACTGGTTATATCATCTGCGTTTTTCTTTGTGTTGGCTCCTGGGGTCATATTGAAAAGGAAAATAAAGGGAAAAAAGAGAATTCAAAACAAC
>NW_016874213.1:0-1129 GCF_001698545.2 Rhinopithecus bieti
AATAAAGGCTCATCCAGCCTTTTCTCTACCTCCCTAGTCTTTCTAAGGAACTAGAGATTAGTGATAGTGATTAACAGACAGGCTGTAAGGTCAGACAGCCGTGGTTTCCAATCTTACCAGCTGGGTGAACTTAGACAAGTGGCTTCATTTCTCTGAGCCTCAGTTTTCTACCTGTAAAATGGCCAGTGGGGGCTCGGCCTGGTGGCTCACGCATGTAATCCCAGCGCTTTGGAAGGCTGAGGCAGGTGAATCACAAGGTTGGGAGTTCGAGACCAACCTGGCCAATATGGTGATACCCCATCTCTACTAAAAATTCAAAAATTAGCTGGGCATGGTGGCGGGTGCCTATACTCCCAGCTACTCAGGAGTCTGAGGCGGGAGAATTGCTTGAACCTGGGAGGTGGAGGTTGCAGTGAGCCGAGATTGCGCCACTGCGCTCTAGCCTGGCGACACAGCGAGACTGTCTCAAAATAAAAAAGGCCAGGGGCCCAGAAGTAGTGGCTCATACCTGTAGTCCCAGCAATTTGAGAGGCCAAGGCAGGAAGATCACATGAACCTAGAAGTTTGAGGCCAGCCCGGGCAACACAGGAAGATCCCATTTCTACACACACACACACACAATTACCCACGCATGGGGCATGCACCTGAAGTCCCAGCTATTTGAGAGGCTGAGACTGGAGGATCGCTTAGGCCAGCAAGATTAAGGCTGCACTGAGCTGTCGTCGCCCCACTGCATTCCAGTGTGGATGAGAGAACAAGATTTTTTTTTTTTTGAGACAGAGTCTCACTTTGTCTCCCAGGCTGGAGTGCAGTGGCCCAATCTTGGCTCACTACAACCTCCGCCTCCTAGGTTCAAGCAATTCTCCTGCCTCAGCCTCCCGAGTAGCTGGGACTACAGGCATCCGCCACCACACCTGGCTAATTTTTGTGTTTTTAGTAGAGACGGGGTTTCTCCATATTGGCCAGGCTGGTCTCAAACTCCTGACCTTGTGATCCGCTCGCCTCAACCTTCCAAAGTGCTGGGATTACAGGTGTGAGCCACTGTACCCGGCCTTTTTTCTTTTCTGTTTTTTTTTTGTTGTTGTTGTTGTTGTTTTTTTTTGAGACGGAGTCTCGCTCTGTCGCCCAG
>NW_016874214.1:0-268 GCF_001698545.2 Rhinopithecus bieti
TAGTCCCAGCTACTCGGGAGGCTAAGGCAGGAGAATGGCCTGAACCCGGCAGGCGGAGCTTTCAGTGAGCTGAGATCCGGCCACTGCGCTCCAGCCTGGGCAACTCTGTCTCAAAAAAAAAAAAAAGAAAAAAACATTTGAGAAATGTTCATATTATTTTTCATAATGTCTCTGCTAACCTACATTCCCACCAATAGTGTGCAGGGGTAACTTTTTCTCCACATCCTCACCAGCATGTCATCTTTTGTCTTTTTTGTAATAGCCATTC
>NW_016874215.1:0-785 GCF_001698545.2 Rhinopithecus bieti
ATCTATAATATATAGTAATATATAGCATTTTATAGGTAATATAGTACATACTATATAGCATGTTATAGATGATATATAGTATATTGTATATAATATATAGTATGTTATATATATTTTATATAATATATAGCAGATTGTAAATAATATATGGTATATAATGTATAGTATATTGTAGATAATATATTATATATAGCATATAGATAATAGTATATATCACATTTTATATAGTATATAATACATAGCATATTATATATAGTATATCATATTATATATTTGTTTTCATTGAGCTTACTTTTACTTAGACCTTTGACTTTAAAAAATGTTTCTCCTTAAGAAAGACAATATCCTATAAGCTGGGTGCAATGTCTCATGCCTGTAATCCCACCACTTAGGAGGCCGCGGACGGCAGATCACTTGAGGCTAGGAGTTCGAGACCAGCCTGGCCAACATGAAACCCCATCTCTACAAAAAATACAAAAATTTGCTGGGTGTGGTGGTGCACACCTGTACTTGGGAGGCTGAAGCAGGAGAATAGCTTGAACCTGGGAGGCAGAAGTTACAGTGAGTAGAGATCTCACCACTGCACTCCAGCCTGGACAACAACGAGACTATCTCAAAAAAAAAAAAAAAAAGGATCATATGCTATAGCGTAAAAAAAATTAAAAAAAACCTATTGGAACAAGAAGTAAGAAACCTAGGGTTGGGTACCACCTGGCCACTTGATCTGAGATGAGCCATTCAATTTTATGGGCCTCAGTTCCTTTTCTGGGGAAAAAAAAAAAAGG
>NW_016874216.1:0-269 GCF_001698545.2 Rhinopithecus bieti
GAGACGAAGGTTTGTTCTTGTTGCTCAGGCTGGAGTGCAATGGCGTGATCTCGGCTCACTGCAACCTCTGCCTCCTGGGTCTAAGCGATTCTGTCGCCTGAGACTCCCAAGTAGCTGGGATTACAGGTGCCCACCACCATGCCCAGGTAATTTTTTCGTATTTTTAGTAGAGATGGGGTTTCACCATATTGACCAGGCTGGTCTCGAACTCCTAACCTCAGGTGATCCACCTGACTCGGCCTCCCAAAATGTTGGGATTACAGGTGTGA
>NW_016874217.1:0-783 GCF_001698545.2 Rhinopithecus bieti
CACTGATCAACGCGTCATCTACATTAGGTATTTCTCCTAATGCTATCCCTCCCGTAGCCCCCTACCCACCAACAGGCCCTGGTATGTGATGTTCCCCTCCCTGTGTCCATGTGTTCTTATTGTTCAACTCTCACTTAAGAGTGAGAACACGTGGTATTTGGTTTTCTGTTCTTGTGTTAGTTTGCTGAGAATGGTGGTTTCCAGGTTCATCCATGTCCCTGTAAAGGTCATGAACTCATCCTTTTTTATGGCTGCATAGTATTACATGTTGTATATGTGCCACACTTTCTTTAGTTTATCATTGATGGGCATTTGGGTTGGTTCCAAGTCTTTGATATTGTGAACAGTGCCACAATAAACATACATGTGCATGTGTCTTTACAGTAAAATGTTTTATAATCCTTTGGTTATATACCCAGTAACAGGATTACTGGGTCCAGTGGTATTTCTGGTTCTAGATCCTTGAGGAATCACCACACTGTCTTCCACAATGATTAAACTAATTTACACTCCCACCAACAGCATAAAAGCGTTCCTATTTCTCCACATCCTCTCTAGCATCTGTTGTTTCCTGACTTTTAATAATATTCATTCTAACTGGCATGAGATGGCATCTCATTGTGGCTTTCATTTGCATTTCTCTAATAACCAGTGATGATGAACAGTTTTCATATGTTTCCTGGCTGCGTAAATGTCTTCTTTTGAGAAGTGTCTGTTCATAACCTGTTCCCACTTTTGATGGGGTTGTTTTTTTCTTGTAAATTTGTTTAAGTTTTTTGTAGA
>NW_016874218.1:0-786 GCF_001698545.2 Rhinopithecus bieti
TTTTTGAAAAGATCGACAAAATAGATAGACTGCTAGCCAGATTCATAAAGAAGAAAAGAGAGAAGAAACAGACACAATAAACAATGATAAAGGGGCTATCACTACTGATCCCACAGAAATACAAACTACCATCAGAAAATACTATAAACACCTCTAGGCAAATGAACTAGAAAATCTAGACGAAATGGACAAATTCCTGTACACATACATCCTCCCAAGACCAAACCAGGAAGAAGTCGAATCCCTGAATAGAACAATAACAAGTTCTGAAATTGAGGCAGTAATTAATAGCTTACCAACCAAAAAAATCCAGGACCAGATGGATTCACAGCCAAATTCTACCAGAGGTGCAAAGAGGAGCTAGTACCATTCCTTCTGAAACTATTCCAAACAACAGAAAAAGAGGGAATCCTCCCTAACTCATTTTATGAGGCCAGCATCATCCTGATACCAAAACCTAGCAGAGACACAACAACGACAACAAAATTTTAGGCCAATCTCCCTGATGAACATCGAAAAATCCTCAATAAAATACTGGCAAACCAAATCCAGTAGCACATCAAAAAGCTTATTCACCACAATCAAGTTGGCTTCATCCCTGGGATGCAAGGCTAGTTCAACATACGTAAATAACTAAATGTAATCTATCACATTAACAGAATCAATGACAAAAACCACATGATTATCTCAATAGACACTGAAAAGGCCTTTGACAAAATTCAACAGCCCTTCATGCTAAAAACTGTCAATAAATTAGGTATCGATAGGTCGTATCTCAAAATAATA
>NW_016874220.1:0-502 GCF_001698545.2 Rhinopithecus bieti
TTTTAACAGAGACCGAGTTTCACCATGTTGGTCAGGCTGGTCTCGAACTCCTCACCTCAGGTGATCCACCCGCCTTGGCCTCCCAAAATGGTAGGATTACAGGCGTGAGCCACCGTGCCCGGCCTCGAAACAGATTTTTTTTTTTTTTTTTTTTTTTTTTTTTTGAGACGGAGTCTCGCTCTGTCGCCCAGGCGGGAGTGCAGTGGCCGGATCTCAGCTCAGTGCAAGCTCCGCCTCCCGGGTTTATGCCATTCTCCTGCCTCAGCCTCCCGAGTAGCTGGGACTACAGGTGCCCACCACCTCGCCCGGCTAGTTTTTTGTATTCTTTAGTAGAGACTGGGTTTCACCGTGTTTGCCAGGATGGTCTCAATCTCCTGACCTCGTGATCCGCCTGTCTTGGCTTCCCAAAGTGCTAGGATTACAGGCTTGAGCCACTGCGCCTGGCCTGAAACAGATTTCTAAGTTGACATGTTGACATTTCTTTTTTGTTCCCAACCATGCA
>NW_016874221.1:0-535 GCF_001698545.2 Rhinopithecus bieti
AAAACCATGGCACAAGAACTTCATGACGCATGCACAAGCTTCAATAGCCGATTTGATCAAGTGGAAGAAAGGGTTATCAGCGATTGAAGATCAAATTAACGAAATAAAGCAAGAAAACAAGGTTAGAGAAAAAAGAGTAAAAAGAAACAAAGCCTCCAAGAAATATGGGACTATGTGAAAAGACCATATCTACGTTTGATTGGTGTACCTGAAAGTGATGGGGAGAATGGAACCAAGTTGGAAAACACTCTTCAGGATATTATCCAGGAGAACTTCCCCAACATAGCAAGGCAGGCCAACATTCAAATTCAGGAAATACAGAGACCACCACAAAGAGAAGAGCAACCCCAAGACACATAATTGTCAGATTCACCAAGGTTGAAATGAAGGAAAAAATGTTAAGGACAGCTAGAGAGAAAGGTCGAGTTACCTAACAAGGGAAGCCCATCAGACTAACAGCAGATCTCTCAGCAGAAACGCTACAAGCCAGAAGAGAGTGGGGGCCAATATTCAACATTCTTAAAGAAAAGAATTT
>NW_016874222.1:0-1718 GCF_001698545.2 Rhinopithecus bieti
ATTCACAAAATTTAAATCATTTAAGATTTTATTAAAAATTTTTATTTCTGTCATAGCTTATAGTAAGGGGCTATTTTGAACATTTTTGTCTTTTTTATTTAAAAAAGAAAACTGAGATACTTTTCAGCCTCCATTAAAAGAAAAGAAATACCTGTATTCTTTACATTTTATTTTGTTTTCACTTCTAATGCAATACTTTAATATGGATATCTGCCTTTGTGATAATTTGATCTCTGTTATATTTCAACTAGGAATGTTCAGCTTTTACACGATAACCTTGTGTCTATATCGTAATAACTTACATTACAAAAGTGTTTTTGATTTCGTTTGAAACACTCATTTCAGATACAGCCCTTTTGAAATTCAAAGTACTCAGAAGATTTGCAAAGGCCATTTCTTGATGTAAGACCTGCTTGTTGAACTTCAAGAGTGACACCCAGATGTTGACAACTGCTTATGTATTACTCATGAAAGAGTTTACAGTCCCAAGAAAATGCGAAATAAAATCTTGAATAAAATAAATATCAGTGTCTGAATTAGATATTACAGAGTAAGAATGGTATTGTTAAGTATGTCATAACCAGGGCTCTCTTCATTGTTTTACTTTCACCTAATGAAAAATTATAGCTATAGGTGATGACATACTCAATATAGCTTGTGGTCAGAACATCCTTGACATCCAAATTAACAGTGTGGTGTCTAGTCTTCATTGTGGCTTAGGTTGTTGACTGCCAATAAATAACACTAAGATTTATGTAAGTTGACACTGTTTGAAAACAGCAGGGACAACAATCATTTTGACTGTGTGTGTGTGTGTATGTATCAGTAGTGTGTGTGTGTGTGTGTATCAGTAGTATGTCTCTGCAAAATTCTTTTCTTCTTTTAAAAAAATTTTCACTTCAGTTAACACTTAGGGCCTCCTATTCTACAAGGCTCCTAAATTCCAAAGCATTTCAACTGGCAGCATCTGCCCAGGGGCTGTTGGTTCTTGGGACCCATGGTGGTTGGTGAACACCCTCCAATGTATTTGTAGAGGCGTTTTAGTGCACTTTCCTTGAAATGGAAAGGTTTGGGTGGTATTTACCCCCTAAAGATACTTGGGAATGCTTTTTTGGTTGCCCCAGTAGACATGGAAGGCTGTTGACATTAGTAGGTGCGGGCCAGGGTGCCAGGCATCCTACACTTAGTAGGGCAGTCCCAGATAAGCATGAATTGTTCCACCCAAATGCCACTAAAGCCTTTTTTGAGATGCATGGATGGAGTAAAAGGAAGACGAATGTCAGAATTTTGACAAAGAAACATTAAGGAGCCTGTGGGTTGGGACAGAAATGAAGTAAATAGGATAAGAGGAACTGCACAGTGTGCATGGATCTTTCTGATGTTCTTTGGCTGTAAAGGGTTTGCCTCTCTTATTAACACCTTCCTGTTACTCTCTGTCGGTGCCATGGCCTAACAATTGTTGGTTTTCTAACCCTCCTTAAAAGGAGTGTGTGGGAAGTTAGAATCCTACTGATTGTTTTTACCCTGCCTAAGAAGGGTGATACACTTTCCTTTTGCATGGAATGATTAGAGCTAAATTCTTTAAAATTAGGTAGTGCCTAGATGGCTTTGGGTCAATGTCAGGGAAAAAGCCTTTGACTTCCAACTCTACTTCTTTCTGCTTTAACTGTACCAACTTCTTCCCTCTGACTCAAATTCATGAGCTCTTCCTGGTTTCA
>NW_016874223.1:0-786 GCF_001698545.2 Rhinopithecus bieti
AGTAGAAAGCCAATGACTAAAGGTAGAAGAACAGGAGTTGGCAACTGCCATAGGAGAGAATCATTAATGGACATTGCGGTAGTGGATTAAAGTTTGATGAGAAATAGGGCATTTGTGCAGTCTTAGAATATCTCCACCCAAGATGCTTATTAATTACAAAGGGTAAAATAGTAACTTTACAGTGGAGAAACCCAGCAGACACCACTCGACCAAGTGATAAAGTGAACATCACCAGTAGCAGGGCAAATTGACATCACGTGACTTCTGAGATTATGCACTGAGTGGGACGTAGCGTCACTTCGGTGATATTTCTGCCAAAGAGGCATAATTGACTCATGAGGAAACATTACAGAAGCCCAAAGTGGCCAGGCGCGGTGACTCACGCCCGTAATCCCAGCACTTTGGGAGGCCGAGGCATGCGGATCACGAGGTCAGGAGTTTGAGACCAGCCTGACCAACATGGTGAAAACCTGTCTCTACTAAAAATACAAAAAACTAGCCGGGCGAGGTGGCGGGTGCCTGTAGTCCCAGCTACTTGGGAGGCTGAGGCAGAAGAATGGTGTAAACTCAGGAGGTGGAACTTGCAGTGAGCTGAGATCCGGCCACTGCACCCCAGCCTGGGTGACAGAGCGAGACTCTGTCTCAAAAAAAAAAAAAAAAAATACAAAAATTAGCTGGGCATGGTGGCGTGTGCCTGTAATCCCAACTACTCAGGAGGCTGAGGCAAGAAAATCACTTGAACCTAGGATGCAGAGGTTGCAGTGAGCCCAGATTGCACCACTGCAC
>NW_016874224.1:0-534 GCF_001698545.2 Rhinopithecus bieti
ACTTTAGAAATTTAATATAAAATATTTTGTCCTTGGTGTAGTGACTCACCAAGCACTTTGGGAGGCTGAAGCAGGTGGATCACCTGAGGTCAGAAATTCAAGACCAGCCTGACCAACATGATGAAACCCCATCTCTACATAATGCAAAATTAGCCAGGCATGATTGTGGGTGCCTGTAATTCCAGCTACTCAGGAGGCGGAGGTAGGAGAAGAGCTTGAACCCAGGGGGCAGAGATTGCAGTGAGCCAAGATCATGGCATTGTAATCCAGCCTGGGCAGAGGAGTAAGACTCCTTCTCAAAAAAAATTTTGTGGAAAACATAGATATTACATTTAACATCAAATATGAAGATTTTCTTTCAGACGTCAATCATAAGAGTACAGGAATTATGAAGTATGTATTACAGACTAGTATCACACATTTATTTAAATCAAGTTCATTTAAATTTACTTAAATGTATTATGCTAGTGGCTTTATATAAAATTGTGTAATTTAAATATTTAAATGTCTTACAGATCACTAAATTAAATTTGA
>NW_016874225.1:0-2497 GCF_001698545.2 Rhinopithecus bieti
GGAGGTTGCAGTGAGCCAAGATCGCACCATTGTACTCCAGCCTGGGCAAAAGAGCGAAACTCCATCTCAAAAAAAAAAAGCTTCAGCTGATAATAAGAACAACCATAATATGAACAAATATTCTACCGCTTATGCTGCCCCAGGCCCTACGCTAAGCACTTTATATGTCACCTCATTTAATCTTCACACTACTCCTGTAGGATTAGTATTACTATGCCCACCTTTCAGAGAAGACTAAATGTTAGTGAACCTCCCAGCAAGGCAGAATCCAGTTTTCAAGCTCTGAACTTTCCAACTCCTCCAATGGTCCCTGGCCTCGAATGGGGGACAGTGACCACACACGATGGGAGTTTGTCAGGTCACTTGTGGCCCCACAAGGTCGATCTGGGGTATCTTTATTCTCCTCCCCACGCAATCTTACCACCAGGACCCATCTCAGTGCCCTCACCCCAGGAAGCCTCCTCCCTCCAACTGTACCAGAATCCACTGACCAACTCCCCACCACCAAGTCCTGTCTGGTACTCTCAGTATTCAAAGTGTGGCCCACAGAGCAGCAGCCTGGGCACTGCATGGTGGGGAAGGCAGACTCTCCGCTCCTTCCCCAAATGCACATTTTGACAAGACCCCAGGTGGCCCCAGTGTACCTAGGGGCTCTATCGTTTGTTTCTTCCTGTTGTTAAAGGAAAAGAAAAACTCTCGGGACCCCAATTTTTTCTCGGCAACAGGAAAAAATTAAGCTAGAAGCTGAGTCATGCAAGAAGTTGCCTTTCTGTTTGTGCCTAAGCAGGTAGCTACAGATAAAAGGCTAAATATCCCCACAGGCAGCTACTCTATGTTCACCTTATGTAAAGCACCAATTTACAGACTGCTAGAGGAAACATAAATGATTGTTCCTCTTCCTGCTCCCTTTCCCTTGCAACAAATAGATTCCCATGCCCTTCCTCTTTCCTCTCCAGCCCACTTTTCCCCTCTAAACATTGAGGCCCTCAACATCATCTTTGGAGAACGGCACAGACCACAGACTGTTTCTGTGATTCCGTGTTTCTTCCTTCCTGGCCTGTCCTTAACCTTAGCAAAATAAACTTCTCAGTTGATTGAGATCTGTCTCAGATACTTTTTGGTTTACACTGTACAACTGAGCCCTTAACGATCATTGGTTTCCTACAGTCCTTGAGCTGTTTGTTAGGCAGCCTCTTTGTCTTTCTGGACAGATTCTAAGTGGAACGTTCATTTGCCCAAACCACCCAAAACTGTCTGAACTGCCTACTAATTCGAGTATAGAGTAGAGCTGATGATCTGGAGTCCTTGCCCCTAGCATGATTCATCAGAGGCCCCTTCGAATGGTAGCGGAACTGTCACTATTATCCCAATGGCTCCACGGCCTCTCAGACTCCAACTTCCCTGCCCTTTGCTTGTGTCCTAAGGTTGCATAAAGGAACACTTGTTTAAGAACACCTGTTCAGGCCGGGCGCAGTGGCTCACGCCTGTAATCCCAGCACTTTGGGAGGCCGAGACGGGTGGATCACAAGATCAGGAGATCGAGACCATCTTGGCTAACACGGTGAAACCCCGTCTCTACTAAAAATACAAAAAATTAGCCGGGTGCGGTGGCGGGCACCTGTAGTCCCAGCAGCTCTGGAGGCTGAGGCAGGAGAATGGCGTGAACCCCGGAAGTGGAGCTTGCAGTGAGCTGAGATCGCGCCACTGCACTCCAGCCTGGGTGGCAGAGCGAGACTCCGTCTCAAAAAAAAAAAAAAAAAAAGAACACCTGTTCAAGGTCTTCAGGGAAGACCTTGCCGGGAGGTTCATTAAAGAAGTGACACTTTGATTTGTTATGCTGAAAGAACCCAGCCCCAACTCTGGAATTCTCCCCTAGGGCTGCCTCTCTGGCCCCACAGCTCAGGTATCCCAAGTGCACCCAACGCTCAGTGCATTCTTGGCGGTACAGCCCCGCCAAGTCAAAGGGGAAGGCACCTCCTGCAGGCTCTGGAATTTCAGAGCCCTGTCTGTAAAAGACTCTATAGGAATCCTGTGGTCTCTGCCAGGCTACTGCCAAGTCCCCAGACATTGTACTTCTCCTATGACCTTTTAAGCAGCTCTCTGTCTTCTTAATCATCCATTTAACATGTGCATCGACCCTCAAAGAAAACTACATATTTACTCTTTCTCACTTCCTGTGAGAAGGGTGGAGCCCTCCACTGCCTGCTCGGCTGCAGTTTCTGTGACTCACTGTGGGAGGGGCCTTTCATTGGGCAGGGAAGGGATTTGCCGTCTTTGGAATGCAGGTGTGGGCTGCGCCTCCAGAAGAGCTTGCTGATAAAGGAGAGTTGTGGGAAGGCAAACCTGTTAAGTAACAGCACGTCGTGGTGGGTGTGTGTGCATGGTACGTGTGCATGTGTGTGTGTGGTATGGGGAGGGTGCGTAGTGTTCACGGGATGTTGGAGGGGTATGTGTGTGGTACATGGTGTGTGCATAGTGTGTGGTGTGTGTATGGTGT
>NW_016874226.1:0-269 GCF_001698545.2 Rhinopithecus bieti
AGAGTTGGGGCAGAGGAAGTTTTATGGAGCACACCTAATGAAGCAATTCCTTCTAAGATTATCAGCCTATTTGTTCAGAGACAACAAAGGACTTAATAGCAATCACTCATCATAGCAATATAGATTTGTTTTAAATATGAACAAGGTAAGGTAAAAACGGTCAAGCATTGTGGCTCCTGCCTGTAACTCCACCACTTTGGGAGGTCAACATGAGAGGATTGTTTGTGCAACACAGAGAAACTACATGTCCTCTAAAAATACAGCAGCAC
>NW_016874227.1:0-268 GCF_001698545.2 Rhinopithecus bieti
TGGGGCTTCAGTCCCCAGAGTCAGTGACCTTCGCCATGAGGGTTTCCTGAGCCCTCCAGGACGCTGGGTCAGACAAGGTCTTGCAGCTCCTCATGGGGACACTCATTGGAGGGGGATGTGGCTCCTGGAGAGAGGGGCTTGCCCAGGGCTTGAGGCTTCCCTGATCCCTCCCAAGTCAGGTCTCGGCCCAGTCTGCCTATAAGGCTGGTCCTGAGCACCAGTCATTACCCTGGGATGACCCCTCTTGGGCAGAGGGTTTTGTTTGGGT
>NW_016874228.1:0-786 GCF_001698545.2 Rhinopithecus bieti
AATATTTATATATATATTATATATATATAATAGTTCCTTAGAGGAACATGTCTTCAATTTTTGCTATATCAGTCCCTGGCATTAAAAGCAGGAAATGTGTTTCACTGGCCACTCTCTTGTCTATTTAGCATTACAGCTCAGCTATTAGTGGTAGGAACAAAATAGTAGTGGCTCGGTTGCTTGATCTTAGTCAGGGAAACTGCTTTTTAAACTAAGAAAGAAAAAATAGAGCTGGAATATGAAGTTGATATTTTTGTGCTTGTCATGGCACATGTTTCATAAACAAACTTAATCTCCTTTTCCTATTGCAGGTTTAGATGATCACAAGTTGAATATTAAAAAGTTTTCCTGAACTATTCCATAGTCTAATCTATGAATCCATTGCTAGAAACAGACTATGGGTAAGGCTATCACTATCCTTAATTCTATTCTCCAAGACAAGTGATGATGTTAAAGAACAACATTTATATTAGGCCCAGTTCAAGAACAAAGATTTCCCTCCCTGCAAATTTAAATTAATTAAATTAAGATATATAAAATACCTAATAAGTAAAGAGCTGCAAAAAAAAGCAATTATTATCAATATACAATCAATCAGACTATGAGCATAGGTTACATCGATATAAGCAGGTATAACTTTTAGGACTTTTTACATGTCCAAGTAAAATATTTCTTAATTCACCATTTCAACTAAGCTTTATATGTGCTGCATGATTTAAAAAAAATCAAAAAGCATGGAAATATTTTAAGCATAAATACAGGAGAGAGAATATTCAATTTAAACTA
>NW_016874229.1:0-1102 GCF_001698545.2 Rhinopithecus bieti
AGGTTTGCAAAAAATTCAGAAAAGAGAGAGATGCTATCCAGTAAAAGAAAAAAAAAAGAATGTAACACAAAAAGTTGAAATCGGTTACATTTGGATTTCAAAAAAATGAGATAGGGAAATGCAAAATGCATATAAACATAAAGATGTCAAGAAGAACAAATTCAAAATGTTACTTGCAAAAAATATTAGATATCCTGTGAATATGCAGTTGGGGGTTAAAATGATGCTACTGCAAACAAAAAAAATGCTAACGTGAGTTGTTTTAAAAAAAGAGAAATTAAATTATTAGAAAAGATATTTCCCACATTCTTTAAAGAAATGCTTATGGCGTATTCAATGGTCCTCTGATTTTAACATGTTATAATTTAAATGAATTTTGAATTGTTATCGATACATTATGGTTAGAAATTTTCATAAGCAAAAACACACAGTAAACAGGGAAGGACTTTAATCAAAATATCATAAAATTGACATTAATTTCATGCATTAAAAACCTATAAACATGCAATCTCAAAAAGTCAGAATTGTTACTAATTTAAATCACTAAGATTTACCTCTACTCTGTGTTTAGAGAAGTACTACCCATTATTCACTCTTGTTTTCTTCTATTAAAATCTACTACTTGCAATAAATATTTAAGTCAGGACAAAACATTATAGACCACGTCCTATGTGTTTAAAATAGTTATTAAATATTATTTGAAAGTTATTGGTACTTGAATTTGTTGAAGAAAATGAAAATCGAAGTCATCTACCTTGATCACCTAAGTAAGAACTGCATAGGAATTTTAATACAGGCACAATGCAGGAAGCGGCCCTGAAGGATGGCACAAACTAGCTTATGGTCTTTCTGCACAGAGCACCATTTTGGTTTTTATACTCTCCACATTTAAATGGTGTGAACATTTAATTTTGCTTGAATTAATTAATTGGCTCCATTGCTTCCTTTTCATAGACAGATGCAGCCCATGTGTGCATATCCCACTATCAATAACTTTAACTGTGTCAATCAATTAAAACAGCCTTTGCCTTCCTGTAGGGTTAAGTGGATTAAGGCAGAGGGAAAATATTGTCATCTCCAACACTTGCAAATGAAAACACTC
>NW_016874230.1:0-786 GCF_001698545.2 Rhinopithecus bieti
TGTTTTTTTTGAGACGGAGTCTCGCTCTGACACCCAGGCTGGAGTGCAGTGGCCGGATCTCAGCTCACTGCAAGCTCCGCCTCCCAGGTTCACGCCATTCTCCTGCCTCAGCCTCCCGAGTAGCTGGGACTACAAGCGCCCGCCACCTCGCCCGGCTAGTTTTTATATTTTTTAGTAGAGACGGGGTTTCACCGGGTTAGCCAGGATGGTCTCGATCTCCTGACCTTGTGATCCGCCCGTCTCGGCCTCCCAAAGTGCTGGGATTACAGGCTTGAGCCACCGCGCCCGGCCTGTTTTTTGTTTTTTGAGACAGTATCTTGTTCTGTCACCCAGGCTGGGGTACAGTGGTGTGATCTCAGCTCACTGCCGCCTCGATCTTTCAGGCCCAAGCAATCCTCCCACCTCAGCCTCCTGAGTAGCTGGGACTACAGGCATGTGCCACCATGCCCAGCGAATTATTATTATTATTATTATTATTATTGAGCCAGGGTTTTGCCATGTTGCCCAGGCTGTTCTTGAATTCCTGGGCTCAAGCAATCCACCCGCCTCGGCCTCCCCAAAGTTTTGTCATTACAGGTATGAGCCACAAGTTTGTTTTATTTTGTTTGTTTTTAAAACATATTCTGGATATACATCCCTTCTTAAATATATGAATCACAATTACTTTCTCCCATTTTTGGTTGTCTTCTCATTTTCTTGATGGTACTGCTTATAGCAGAAAAGTTTTAATTAATTTATTTTATTTTTATTTTTTATTTTTTTTTTTGAGACAGAGTCTCGCTCTGT
>NW_016874231.1:0-531 GCF_001698545.2 Rhinopithecus bieti
GATTTCTACCTAATGCTTTTAAAATAAATGACATCCTAAAAGTATGCTTATCTAAAGGCAACAAGGACACAATGAGACACAAATGAGAGATTTTGTTTTTAGTTACATATGGAAAATCATTTTTTTAATTATTAAATCAGTAATTATCGCTATTTTAGAAAAGTAATAAGGCTATATTTTATAACTGGGGATCTGTAAGAAAATTTGCTTTTCAGAGTCTGTAAAATGGAATGATAAATACAACTTTAATCAGAACTCTGTATGTAGGATTATTATTAAAAACTTTTAACCTAAAACATTGGTTGCTCTTGAGAGAATCACAACATGTATATTCCGCATTTCAAGACATTTAAAAAACAACCAGATAGATTCATGTATTACAAATTTTTGTATCTATACCGGTAAGTACATCAAGCGGAAACGAAGAGATTGATAACTTAGAACACACTATATAATCCACAACTTCAATTCACATATATTTATTTTATTTTATTATACTTTTATCTTACACATTGACCATCACAATTTATA
>NW_016874232.1:0-535 GCF_001698545.2 Rhinopithecus bieti
CATGGTGAGAAGGCAGCCATCTGCAAGCCAGAAAGAGAGACCTCACCAGAACCCAACCATGCTGGCTCCCTGATCTTGGATGTCCAACCTCCAGTCTGTGGTGTTCTGTCATGGCAGCCTGAGCAGACTAAGACACCAACCTACCTTATCACTCATGGCAAATGACAGAACCTCCCATTTTTCAGAGAAAAATGGAGAGTAGAAAGTAATATCTTCAAGTTCTTACCAGCACACTTCCTACTGACCTGCCTTTATATTAATCTGTCCTAATTCTCTCCTGTCCCCACACAAAGCAGTGTGCTCCTGTTGTCTAAAGTGAGTGCCTTCTCCTGTAGTTCAAGTCCCTTTTCCTCCCACTGTTTCAGGAACACCGATCTCTAATGCAGTTCCCCTTTCTCTGGTATGTTCCATGGACCCTGCTCACTCCTTTGCTGCAGCCCTTAAACATTCTCAGGACTCTCCCCTCTCAGCATCCCCTTAACCTCATCCTGCAACTATCTCCTGTTTCTTCCTCTTCCATGTCACAGCTGCATTT
>NW_016874233.1:0-405 GCF_001698545.2 Rhinopithecus bieti
TCCCAGTTCACAATCACAAAATTATGTTCTGGGACCACTAAGCTGTAATTGCGGGAAATGAGCCTTACAAATACACACTGTATTAATCTGTTTTCATGCTGCTGAGAAAGACATACCCAAGACTGGGTAATTTATAAAGAAAAAGGTTTAATCAACTCACAATTCCACGTGGCTGGGGAGTCCTCACAATCATGGCGGAAGGCAAAAGGCATGTCTTACATGGTGGCGGCAAGAGAGAGAGAATGAGAATCAAGCAAAAGGGGCTTTACCTTATGAAACCATCAAATGTCATGAGATTTATCCACTACCACGAGAACAGTTTGTGGGAGACCACCCCCCATTTTTCAGTTATCTCCCACCAGGTCCCTCCCACAACACATGGGAATAAGGAGAGCTACTTTTCAA
>NW_016874234.1:0-2008 GCF_001698545.2 Rhinopithecus bieti
TGGTAACATTTGATTTCCTGTTGTTTCAGTGACTTATACTTTTCAAAAAAAATATGTCCCAGAAAATAAGACACTATTCTCCTTACTTTTTATTTAAGAGTAAGTATTTCCTACTGAGGCTAATGTTGAAAGAAATTCTGAAAACATAAGAAAATAGACACATGGATTCTTGGCCAGTGTGAGGTCTTTAAAAACATGGTAGAGTGTAATGCAACATTTACCTTCTTGTCAACATCTCAGTTTTGTATCTTTTTGAGAAAGAAAATTTGAAATCACATATTCACTAGGAATAAGGCATCTTTTTTGTGAGACTCATCTGATTTAAGGAAGACTTTGGGGCCCAAGTTTCTTCATGTGTAAGATGAAGCTCATTAAATTATCCATCTAGCTCTGGTATTCTTAATTTTCCTAAGAATTCTAAGTGAAAAATAAGCCAATGTATTCTAAAAGAAAATATTTATCAAAGACGCTTCTAATAATTTTTCTTCCCCTATTTCCACCAAATTAACTGTAGAATGTCTTTAAAGCAACGTTGTAATTGCTGCTACTGAGCTGGTTGTTACCTGATTAATTTCAGGCTATTGCATTCCTCACTGAAACTTCAGAATTCCATGGCCATCATCAAACAATTCCCTTTAGTGCTAGCAGTGTACCTTTGAAATTTGGGAAAACACTAGGGATTATAGCCCACCTGAAATAATCTAATAGTAGTTGCCGGGGTAAAAAGATAACATAAACAACTTAAGTGTCTAATTTCCATGACGCCCTAAATGCGCTGCCCCCTTAAATTGCCAAAGTTTACTTTATCCACTTTCACTGGAGGTTGATATCGTTATTGTTCTTTACACGTGTATTCATTTCAAGACTACCTCCCCTCTTGCTATTATAACATTTCATTTCTTGCCCTAACTCCTATTCCTTCTTTCAGGTTTCCCTAACTCTCCAGTGCATCCAACAACTTTAAAGTTCAGTGGAGAAAATTATTCTCCATGAAGTTCTAATAGCTGTTTCAGCAACAGAAGCCATTTATACAAGCATTTCAAATCGTGAAGATGGGAAGGCAGTGTGGTTGTATGCTCTCAGTTGTTGAGCCATGTGTATTTTTTCCAGCAGTTTTATTCTGCTTTAAATTAGACATTTCAATGTGATTAGGCTTTCTTGGATAAAAGCTAGGGAAAACATCTCAAAAGACATGGTAATGATGTTTTTGGCTTCCTTTCTTCTACCTGAGGCTCAGTATACTTATCCTACCTTAATGCTCTTTAATTAGTGGAAGATAGAGGAAGAAATGGGCAAGTTTGTTGTTTTGGCTATTTAAGTAATTTTTTTTGGTCACGACAATAATACGATGTTGCTAACATTTAATGGAAAAGTTCTAGGGATTCTGCCTGTCTTGTAATGCAGAGTGTGATCCTAAAACCAAATAAATGCTTTCACATTGTTTTTATTTTTGTGTTTGTCTTTGGAAAGCTCCATTGGACATTCGCCTTGATGAAAACTCAGATTGTGATTATCTGAGCCTAGAACCTTACTCCACATACATACACATATATATGTACGAAGTATTTTTGAAAGACGTAATATGTACTGAATATTCCAGGAATGCATGTATGTACATAGAAAGAGCAGAATAAATTAACTTTTCAAAAATGTTATCTGGAGTTATTTACTATTTTGGAAAGTCAGATGGCAAGGTCATTGGTGGAACTGAATCGCCAATTTGACATATTCACATATCAATCTGCATTTATAACTGTCACATTAACGCTGACTTAAAATGTCAAAAGAGTCGTAATATTTACTGAATGCTTCTTGATTTTCTTAAATACGAACTATTCTCTATAAGTATGTAAATACATTCGACTGCTTCAATATAGTCTCCAGTGTTGTGTCAAGCATTTGCATACAGAGTTATAAATTATTTTATTATAAAAAACTTAAAAATTTCACTTATAATAATATTAGAAAGTTTCACTAATTTGAAAATAAGTTATATATGATTAAAATA
>NW_016874235.1:0-537 GCF_001698545.2 Rhinopithecus bieti
GAGCTTCCCAGCGGCTTTGTTCACCTACTTAAGCCTCAGCTATGCTGGGCGCCCCTCTCCCAGCCTCACTGCTCTCTTGCAGTTAGATCACAGGCTGCTGTATTAGCAATGAGTGAGGCTTCGTGTGCATGGGACCCTCCCGTCCAGGTGTTGGATATATTCTCCTGGTGTGCCCGTTTGCTTAAAGCGCAGTATTGGGGTGGGAGTTACCTGATTTTCCAGGTGTTGTGTGTCTCAGTTCCCCTGGCTAGGAAATGGGATTCCCTTCCCCCTTGCCCTTCCCAGGTGAGGCGATGCCTCGCCCTGCTTCAACTCTCGCTGGTCGGGCTGCAGCAGGTGACCAGCACCGATTGTCTGGCACTCCCTATTGAGATGACCCCAGTACCTCAGTTGAAAATGCAGAAATCACCAGTCTTCTGTGTCGCTGGTGTTGGGAGTTGGAGACTGGGGCTGTTCCTATTCGGCCATCTTGCTCCCCCCCTCTTTTTCATTTTAATCTGAGGATATTTACTTTGTCATTGTAGGCTTCAAAGTGCC
>NW_016874236.1:0-2849 GCF_001698545.2 Rhinopithecus bieti
TATAGGTAAACTTGTGTCTTGGGGTTTTGTTGTACAGATTATTTCATCACCCGGGTATTAAGTCTAGTACCCATTATTTTTCCTGATTCTTTCCCTCTTCCCACCCTCCATCCTCCCATAGGCCCCAGTGTGTGGTGTTCTCCTCTATGTGTCCATATGTTCTTATCATTTAGCTGTCACTTATAAGTGAGAACACGTGGTATTTGGTTTTCAGTTCCTGAGTTAGTTCGCTAAGGATAATGGTCTCCAGCTCCAGCCTTGTTTCTGCGAATAACATGCTCTTGTTCTTTTTTATGGCTGCATAGTATTCCATGGTGTATATGTACCACATTTGCTTTATCCAGTCTACCATTGATGGGCATTTAGGTTGATTCCGTTTCTTTGTTATTGTTAATAGGGCTGCAATGAACATATGTGTACATGTGTCTTTATGACAGAATGATTTATATTCCTTTGGGTATATACCCAGTAATGAGATTGCTGGGTTGAATGGTATTTCTGCTTTTAGGTCTTTGAGGATTCACCACGCTGTCTTCCACAATGGTTGAACTAATTTACACTCTCACCAATGGTATGTAAGTGTTCCTTTTCTCTGCAACCTCACCAGCATCTCTTCTTTTATATTTTTTAACAATAGCCATTCTGACTGGTGTGAGATGATACCTCATTGCAGTTTTGATTTGCATTTCTCTAATGATCAGTGATGTTGGTTTTTTTTTTTCATACAATTGTTGGTCGCATGCATGTCTTCTTTTGAATCCCTGAACAGAACAATTTCAAAACAGGTGGCTCATGCCTATAATCCCAGCCCTTTCGAAGGCTGAGGTGGGTGGATCATCTGAGGTCAGGAGTTCTAAACCAGCCTGGCCAACATGGTGAAACCCCTTCTCTACTAAGCATACAAAAGTATCAGGGCATGGTAGCGGGTACCTGTAATCCCAGCTACGTGGGAGGCTGAGGCAGGAGAATCACTTGAACCCAGGAGGTGGAGGTTGCAGTGAGCCGAGATAGTGCCACTGTACTCCAGCCTGGGGAACAAGAGTGAGATTCCGCCTCAAGAAAAGAAAAAAAAAAAAAAAAAAAACAAAACATCAAATATGGGCAAAGGATATGAACAGACACTTTTCAAAAGAAGACATTTTTGCAGCCAAAAAACATATGAAAAAAATCTCATCATCACTGGTCATTAGAGAAATGCAAATGAAAACCACAATGAGATACCATCTCGCACCAGTCAGAATAGCGATTATTAAAAAGTCAGGAAACAACAGATGCTGGAGAGGATGTGGAGAAATAGGAGAACTTTTACACTGTTGGTGGGACTATAAATTAGTTCGACCATTGTGGAAGACAGTGTGGCAATTCCTCAAGGATCTATAATTAGAAATGCCATTTGACCCAACAATCCCATTACTGGGTACATACCCAAAGGACTGTAAATCATTCTACTATAAAGACATATGCACAGTTTGTCATATTCTTTTCTTTTTCCTCCTCCTCCTCCTTCTTATTCTTCTCCCGTTCTGATTCTTTTCATTTCATCTCTTTCTCTGAATTCAAATTACCGTCTGGTGTCATTTCCTTGCTACAGTAGAACTTTGGTGACACTCACCTCCTTCATGCTATTATTATCTTCATCAGGAATTTTCAGACTTTCAAATTTCAAACAATGATAAGATTTCAAATTTATTTTGGTAGTTGGCCAAGGATTGCCAACTTTTACTTTGTAATTATGGGCATCAAAAAGATATCCAACCAACTATTCTTTACTATCATCATCATTTCATAAAGGAATGGATATTTTTATCACCACTTGTCTGATCAAATAGAAAGACTGTAATCCAAGAGAAAGAACAATCATTCCTAATAAAAGACAGCTGGAATTGTTACACTAACGGTTTTCCAGTGGACTGATGAAAACCTCATCACCAATCGGCATTTGGGAACTTTGGGTTTATGTAAATAATATCATCATCTTCTTCAGCAAAAATACCAATTTTTTGTGCATATTATGTGTGAGTTAGGCATTGTGCTAAGCACTCTAAATTAACTCAATTACTATGAAGATAGCCCAGGAGGTGGATACATTTATCGTCATCAGTTTATAGGCAAGGAAACTGAGGAACAAATATGTTGGATAACTTTCCAAAGGTCTCATGGTGGCAGAGCCAGGATTCAAACCTCAGAGTTCCAGCTCTAGTATCTGTACCATAAACTGCTGCAGTGTTCTATGACAGTGGCTAAATGTGGTCCCAGACTGTGATGGGTTAATAGAAGTAACTCTTACTTAGACATTGGTTTTGTTAGGGACAGTAGAAAATGAAGTTCACTGGTGTGTCCCAGAGAGGGATAATTGGACCTTGACTATGTGAGCAATAGGTTGAATCAGATGTTAGTGATGGTCTCCTTATGTGTGTTGAACCAGAGAGCATACTGATTATATAGAAATAGTAATAGAACAAGGCAGGTTTGCTACCTAACCAGCTGCTAAAGACAAAAGTTTGGGAATAGTTTTTGACTTTCTCTTATTCTCAGGTCCTCTCAGTCGCTGATTCTTGTTAACTCAACTTCCTAAATATTTTTCATATTCATCCCCTTGTCCTCATTTTCTTTGGCTCCATCCTATATCCTATGCACTAATATGGCTGGCCTAGATCATTTTAGCAGTCTTCTAACTGGTGTCCCTTCTCTACTCTTGTTTTTCTCCGTTCATTCATTCTGCACATGGACTGAGTGAATTTTCTGAAACACAGATCTAATGATGCCACACCATTTTTCTTTCTTTTCTTTTCTTTTCTCTTCTTCTCTCTCTCTCTCTCTCTCTCTCTCTCTCTCTCTCTCTCTCTCTT
>NW_016874237.1:0-538 GCF_001698545.2 Rhinopithecus bieti
GTAAATGGGCTAAATGCCCCAATTAAAAGACACAGACTAGCACATTGGATAGAGTCAAGACTCATTGGTGTGCTCTATTCAGGAGACCCATCTCACATGCAAAGACACATGTAGGCTCAAAATAAAGGGATAGAAGAATATTTGCCAAGCAAATAGAAAGAAAAAAAGGGAAGGGGTTACAATCTTAGTCTCTAATAAAACAGACTTTAAACCAACAAAGATCAAAAGAAACAAGGAAGGGTATTATATAATGGTAAACGAATCAATGCAACAAGAAGAGCCAACTATCCTAAATATGTATGCACCCAATAGAAGAGCACTCAGATTCATAAAGCAAGTTCTTAGAGACATACAAAAAGACTTAGACTCCCACATAATAATAGTGGGAGACTTTAACACCCTACTATCAATATTAGATCAATGAGACAGGAAAGTAACAAGGATATTCAGGAATTGAACTAAGCTCTGGACCAAGCAGATCTAATAGACATCTACATAACTCTTCATCCCAAAGCAAAAGAATATACATTCTTCTCAG
>NW_016874238.1:0-1037 GCF_001698545.2 Rhinopithecus bieti
ACTCTCCTTAAATGGCATTTTAATTTTATTTGCAAAATTTCTTAGTATTTTACAGAAATAGAAATATTTCTCAATCTTGACTTTTTTCAGGTGACCTTCATAGGCTCACTAATTAATGTGCTTATATCTGAAATCCAAAAGTTTTAAAACAAATGAGGAAACTACTGAAATGTATAGAATAGAGGTCACAAAAACACAAATTAAAATGACAAGTGTAAGAAGAGATTTGAGAAACATATATATAAATCCATAGTAATTGAAATGTTTATGATTATGCAAATGGAATAGTAGAAGGAGTCTATCAGGTTTCAGTCTTGGATAAATAAATGATTAATGCTGACATTTACCAAGATAGGAAGCACAGGGAAAAGCAAATTCTTCGGAAAAAGTAAGATTCTTTGTTAGTAAATTTCTTTGAGTTGGCTATAAGATGTACAAGAGAAAATTTCTGTTAGTGGATTGAAAATAGAAATCTGGACTTAAGCTATTGCCAGTTGTTAGAATACAGGTGATAGTTGAAGCTAAGAAAAAATAGTCAAAAACAAGAACAACATGTAGGGTGAAAAAAAAAGAGCTAAATATTTTAGTACTGGAAAGTACCAATATTAAAGGAGCATTGAAGGGAGAAAAGCCAACAAAGGAGAACAAAAAGAAATACTCAAAGTCGGGCGTGGTGGCCCATGCCTGTAATCCCAGAACTTTGGGAGGCCGAGGTGGGCGGATCATGAGGTCAGGAGATCGAGATCATCCTGGCTAACATGGTGAAATCCCGTCTCTACTAAAAATACAAAAAAATTAGCGAGGCGTGGTGACGACTGCCTGTAATCCCAGCTACTTGGGAGGCTGAGGCAGGAGAATGGTGTGAACCCAAGAGGCGGAGCTTGCAGTGAGCCAAGATCACACCACTGCACTCCAGCCTGGGGGACAGAGAGAGACTCCCTCTCAAAAAAAAAAAAAAGAAAAGAAAAAAGAAAAGAAATACTCGGCCGGGCGTGGTGGCTCAAGCCTGTAATCAGCACTTTGGGAGGCTGAGACAG
>NW_016874239.1:0-896 GCF_001698545.2 Rhinopithecus bieti
AACCCGGCCCCAGGCAGAAACCAGGCCCCAGCAGGACACCAGGAAGTTCTGCTGAATATAGAATCAACTGTTGATCCAGCAGTTCTACTTCTGGGAATCTACCCCTGAAAGCAGAGTCTCAGAATATTTGTACCTCCATATTAATAGCAACAGTGTTCACAATGTTAATAGCAATAGTACTCACAACAGTCGATGGTCTAAGTAACCACCAACAGATGAATGCATAAACAAAACACGGAGGCTGGGTGACGTGGCTCACACCTGTAATCCCAGCACTTTGGGAGGCCGAGGCGGGCGGATCACTTGAGGTCAGGAGATCGAGACCATCCTGGCTAACACGGTGAAACGCCATCTCTACTAAAAATACAAAAAATTAGCTGGGCATGGTGGCGAGAACCTGTAGTCCCAGCTACTCGGGAGGCTGAGGCAGGAGAAAGGCGTGAATCTAGGAGGCGGAGCTTGCAGTGAGCCGAGATTGTGCCACTGCATTCCAGCCTGGGCGACAGAGACTTCATCTCAAAAAAAAAAGAAACACACACAAAAAAACGTAGTATAGATACACAATGGCATGTTACTCAGCTATAAAGGACAAAAATTCTGACACATCCAGCAACATGAAATACATTATGCTATGTTAAACCAGTCACAAAAAGACACATACTGTACAATTCCACTTAAACATGGGGTACCTAGAGACAGAAAGAAGGGTGATTGGCAGGAGCTGAGGGTGGGAAGGGAATGAACAGTTAGTTGTATAACGAGTTCAGAGTCTGTTTTGCAGGATGAAAAGAGCTCTGGAGACTGAGCACACAGTGCCATTAATAGGCTTAACAACGCTGAATGGTGCGCTTGAACATTAACATGATAAATTTCATTTTATGAGTATTTTAACACAA
>NW_016874240.1:0-537 GCF_001698545.2 Rhinopithecus bieti
CCGTTTTCTGCCCTCACACTGAGAACTTTTGTCAAACATATTTTTGTGCATTTGGGTGATCATTAGCCTGTGGTAGCTGAAACATTCCACGTTATTTTAGCCTAGAAACTAGCCTGTCTGCTGAAAGAACATGCAAAGCTTCCTGCTAAGCTGGTGCACAATCAATATATAAGGGAAAGAACGTGTGAAAGACTCTTCTGCCTGCTATAAACTTCAAAGGAAAGTCATGTGAAAGGGGAAATATACCTCTGTGTAAGTCTTCCTAATCTCTTATGATTAATTTCTTCTTCCATCTGATGAAAGAAAATGCAAACATCTCTTATTTGGCTCACAATTGAAGCCGAGTTCCATAAAGCTGTCTTTAGAAAGGGAATCCATTTTGAACATGTGAAAACCATCCAAGTCAAGATGTATTACATGGTTAGTACAGTCTGACAGATGTTTTGAAGTTGTAATGTATTCATCAGAAAGCACACAGAGCAGGGATGAACACCGATTGTTTGAAGATATTGAGGTTTATTCTGGCAACTGGAAAAC
>NW_016874241.1:0-745 GCF_001698545.2 Rhinopithecus bieti
ACATTGCTGCCAGGGCCCTTAGACATGGGGCAACCTTTGAAAACCCCATCTAGTTATTTTGAGAGATAGGCCACTGGTCTTGGCCAAGGCCCTATAGTCTGGGTTAAAACTCCAACTGCCATTTTTTTTTTCTTTTGACACATAGAGTGTAAAAGTCTTGTCAGGTCAGGTAGCCCCAGGGCTGGGGCCAACCTGAGTTTTCTTTTAACTCATGAAAAGCTTGTTGCTGTTGGTTGTAATAGATGTAGTTTATCTAATTTACATTTTTATTAACTGTCACCCACTAAAATCTTGACTTAAATCCTGTAGCTATTTGATTTCAAGATTTAAATTGATCTGGTATTCCTCATGGGACTCCAATTGCATCTAAATGAATGTGAGAGTCAAAAGACATATAAGGGGCTTCTCTCACTTTACGATGTCTTATTTTTCCTCCTTCTGGTTGATGAAATGCCAGGGTAAAAGGGATAGCCAATTGGACTAAAGTATAAGTGCCACTCCAGTTATTCGGCAGAGTGCCCAGTAAAGGTCCACCACAATACACCCACACATCCTCTTGGGGATGAACAAGGGCTGACTGATTGATAAGCTCTTGAAAATTCTTAAACTCATCACATCCCTTCAGGTCTCCAAGGAATGCTAAGTTTACTCCCTGTCGTGAGAGACATGAAGTGAACTTAGTGTTGGGATACGGAGGCTGGATGGCCCTTGGGGGTTTACCTGCAGGGTGCTGGACTTTGGGATA
>NW_016874242.1:0-1038 GCF_001698545.2 Rhinopithecus bieti
CTTCAATGAGCTATGATTAGCCAGTGCACTCCAGCCTGGGCAACAGAGCGAGACACTGTCTCTAAACAATTTTTTAAAAATTATTATTTAACCAAATCATCTTTTGCTATAAAAATTATCACTAAAGGAGGCTGGGTGTAGTGTTTCACCCCTGTAATCCCAGCACATTGGGAGGCTGAGGCAGGTAGGTCACTTGAGCCCAGGGGTTAGAAACTAGCGCTGGGCAACATGACAAAACTGTGTCCCTACAAAAAATATAAAAATTAGCCAGGTGTGGTGGCACATGCCTGTAGTCCCAGGTATGGGGAAGGTGGGGTCAGAGGTGGGAGGATGGCTTGATCCTGGAAGGTTGAGGTTATAGTGAGCTGTGATCGTGCCACTGCACTCCAGCCTGGGTGACAGGGTGAGACACAGTCTCAAAAAAAAAAAAAAAAAAAATTCACTAAAGGGAATAATGAAATACAGTTCTGATGTTGTAGAAAGACAACAGAAAACAGCCTAAAAGTCCCAACAATTTGAACATTATGAACAATTTTATGTGTAATGGATTAAAATATGTCAAATATGTTTAAATCCTTGGGTTCATAAAACTTTTAAAAAATTCAAGTCATTATTTGAAAAGTAATAAAACAAAAACAATCAAGCAATTATCCTGCTCTTACTATATAAACTGTATTTCAGGGTATCTAAATAGTTGATGAGGGTAAGTTTCTCTTAAAGAATTATTCGCCTAATAAATGAAGGATAAAGCCAGGATTACTATCACCTTTTACAACCCCTAATGAAATAATGGATCGAGATAATGACCATCAATGGCTGTTAATACGATAAAAAGAGACAACCAGACATTATTTGCCTCCTGACAGTACACAGCACCACCTATGAAGTATTCTTGCCCCAAATTCAAATCTGAACCTTGTCAGGCCTCTAGACCTATCAATCTATTAGAAATACGGAGGACAGAACATGCCAAAAAAACTGTAAGAATACAGTCATTGCAATTTAGGGACATTATTTGGATCCTGATTGGAATAAACT
>NW_016874243.1:0-747 GCF_001698545.2 Rhinopithecus bieti
TTAGGCACAAAGTAAGCCCACTCCACTAGGAACTATGTTGAAAATTTCAAAAGGGATTTAAGGGAGACTATGGAGTTACTATGACACCAGGAAAACTTAGAACTTTGTGTGAGATAGACTGGCTAGCATTAGAGGTGGGTTGGCCACCAGAAGGAAGCCTAGACAGGTCCCTTGTCTCAAAGGTATGGCACAGGGTAACCTGTGAGTCAGGTCACCCAGATCAGTTCCCATATATAGATTCTTGGTTACAGCTAGTTTCGGACCCCCCACAGTGGTTAAGAGGACAGGCAGCAGCAGTACTAGTAGCAAAGGGACAGTTAGTTAAGGAAAGTCCTTGCTCCACCTGCCGAGGGAAGTCAGCACCAAAAGTCCTGTCTGACCCAACATCAGAAGAATCATGGCAGGAACTGGTACCAGCAATACCCCCTCCTTATCAGGAGGAAGGGCTCCCAACTCCTGAGCCCACAGCACCTCCACCTCCACCAGATAGCCACACTCCTAGACCACCCACAGTAGACAAAAGAGGAAGTGAAGCTGCGGGAGACACTCCTCCCTTGGCAGCTTGCTTACAGCCCAAGACTGGAATCCAAATGCCCCTGAGACAGCAGCAATATACTGGGGTAGATGAGGATGGACACATGGTGGAAAGACGTGCCTTTGTGTATCAACCTTTCACCTCTGCTGACCTCTTCAATTGGAAAAATAACACTCCATCTTACACCGAAAAGCCTCAAGCTTTTTTTTTTT
>NW_016874244.1:0-746 GCF_001698545.2 Rhinopithecus bieti
ATTTTATTTTGCCTTATCACAAAGACCAGATATTGTAGATTCATATAAATCACTACTTTGCAAAATTTTTTATATCAGAAACAAAATTTACTAGGTAAACTTTTACTGATAATATCCCATCTGCATGTATAAATAATCCTGCTGCTCTTATGTATTTTGTGATTGAGAGAAGTTATAGTGACAGTTTAAAGACGTTACCAACTGGAGACTTTGCAGATTGGAAATGAGGATGGAAAGGGATTCTTCCAGCTAAAACCAGTAATCCCACAACAAGAAAGGGTTGTTTTGATTTAAATATGCGTATATTAATGTCCCCCACCTGTGCTTGCTGTCAATACAATCATTATGATATTGACCTCCTGGAAGCCTAGGGTATGACTTTTGTTTGTATCTTCACTTGAATTCAAGAATTTTTTTTCTTTTTCTCTCAGAACCTGTTTTCTCATATCAAAATCAGATCTAAGAATAGGACATCTTTACCTGTTTGCATTGCCTTTTTTTCTTATTTCTCAAAAGATATGCTAAGAAGAAGAAGGAGGTGTATATGTTAAACAGCTAGTTGAAACTGGCTGATTTCAATTCCAAGTTTCGTAATTATATACTACATTATAAGATACTAACAATTTTGTATGGATGAACTAGTTAACAAACCTTATAAACAAAAAGCCAGCAATTAAATTGTGCTGTACAAAGTGCTACTTTTTTAATATCAATATTTTCAAAAGGGACCTGGAGATGAAGTTCGA
>NW_016874245.1:0-535 GCF_001698545.2 Rhinopithecus bieti
GCCATTCATCAGTTTGTCTTGTTGTGCCACTAAAGAACCCCCAACTTCACTGTTGCCCCGCAGGAAATACTCAATATATGTGATACTAGAAGAGTGCAAGTTTTCTTCTCATTGCAGGGACTTAGACAAATCACAGAAAATATAAGCAAGTGTCCTCTGATGACCTCGGTGGATATACAGCGACATTTCAAAATCTAACTCAGGTGTTTAATCATACCTGAAGAGATAATATATCATTCCTAAACCAACCCTCACTGTTGTCCTAAAGCAGGCAGCTTTACGGAGAGCAGATATATCCATGGAGGAACCACATGTCCTTCTTAAAATCTTGAAAATGGGAGGGTGAAAATGAAAAAAAAAAGCTGTTGAACAGATAACAGAATTCTTCCTCCTAATAGGAAGAAATGCAGTGCTGAAAACACAATTGGAATCTTAGTGATCCTATAGAAGAGTGAGAAAAAATTATCTAATGAGCGTACTGGAAGGCTTATAAGGGAACAGGACAAAACTTCTTAATTATTCTAAACTACTCATA
>NW_016874246.1:0-538 GCF_001698545.2 Rhinopithecus bieti
GGAAGAATCAATATCATGAAAATGGCCGTACTGCCCAAAGTAATTTATTAGATTCAATGCTACTCCCATCAAGCTACCGTTGACTTTCTTCACAGAACTAGAAAAAACTACTTTAAACTTCATATGGAACCAAAAAAGAGCCCGTATACCCAGGACAATATTAAGCAAAAAGAACAAAGCTGGAGGAATCACGCTACCTGACTTCAAACTATACTACTCGTCTACAGTAACCAAAATGGCATGGTACTGGTACCAAAACAGATATATAGACCAACAGAACAGAGCAAAGACCTCAGAAAGAACACCACACATCTACAACCATCTGATCTTCGACAAACCTGACAAAAACAAGCAATGGGGAAAGGATTCCTTATTTAATAAATGGTGCTGGAAAAACTGGCTAACATATTTACAGAAAACTGAAACTGGACCCCTTCCTGATACCTTATACAAAAATTAACTCAAGGTGCATTAAACACTTAAACCTAAGACATAAAAACCATAAAAACCCTAGAAGAAAACCTAAGCAATACCATTC
>NW_016874247.1:0-893 GCF_001698545.2 Rhinopithecus bieti
TACCTTTAATACATTAGTTTGAGTCACTAAGAATGGGTTTGATTTCCTTACTTCATGCATATTTTATTTCTTATATTTTATTGTATAAATCACTTTTAATATTATACTAACTTTAAAATATAATAAATCAAAATGTATTACCTAATAAACTATTTAATAATAATAAAATAGGAAACTTCCATATACAATTGCTATCAATATATCTCAAAATTTCATCTTCAGATATAAAATATCTTACTTTTAAAAATTATATCGATTACTATTATTTATAAGTTCAGTGTGGATTGTTCTTCCCTCAGTTTTTCAGTTTGAATTTACATAGTATTCTCATGATCACATGTAAAATTTTCATGTGCCCATAGCAACATATGTCCTTAGGGATAAGGGTGGATAAACCCTGCAACTACTATTTGTCAAAATTCTCCTGTACGCTCCATGCTACAGCTTTATGAATTAGCTGCCTGTCTCTGTCTGTCTCTTTCTCTCTCCCTAGCTTTTTGCTTCTCCCTCTGATTTTCACAGATGCCCATAAAAACACACTTACATATCAAATTTTCCTCCAAGAACCTACACACCATGCCAAAGGGACAATTGAGAAGGAATTCACTTGTCTGACAATAGCCCATCCTCAAAATAGTTCTGGTCTTGGCACTGGTCCTGGCTCACTAGTTAAAACATCTTGCTTCTAAATATCTGGGCATTTTTTCTGCCATTTGATCTAATTTGGGGCCGCCAAAATTTATCTGAATTGTCTAATGTTAAGTATCAAAAAGAACATAACCTAGTTCTTGATCCAGTTTCCCAAGAAAAGGATTATCGCCTACAATGACAATTTGCTATTATTCAACCAACAACGTTGAAACTGTAAATTTAAAGAGTACTGCATTTATCCA
>NW_016874248.1:0-786 GCF_001698545.2 Rhinopithecus bieti
CTTTCTTCTCATAGAGGATTCCAGAATCCCTTTTGGGTAAAACCTACCAAGAGACATTTGGGAGTATAGGAACGGCTATGGAGAAACAGGAAATATCCTCGAACAGAAACTGGAAAGAAGACTTCTGTGAAACTGCTTTGTGTTAGATATATTTACTCATCTCGCATAGTTAAATCTTTTCTTATATTATGCATTTTGGAAACTCCGTCATGCACGGATCCGTGAAGGGACATTAGGGAGCACTTTCAGGCCTATGATGAAAGAGGATATGTCTTCAGATAAAAACTGGATAGAAGCTTTCTGAGAAACTACTTTGTGATGTATGCATTCCACTCAGGGAGTTTTATCTCTTTTCTCACAAGGCAGTGTTTGAACACTATTCCTGTGAAACGGAAAAAGTGATATTTTGGAGCGCATTCAGGACTATGGCGAATAGTGAAATATACTGAAAAAAAATCGAGGAAGAAGTGTTCCAAGAATCTGCTCTCTGATATGTGCATTCAGTTCACAGAGTTAATGCTTACTCTATGTTGCTTAGTTTCAAAACTCTGTCTTTGAAGAATCTGTGAGGGGATATTTAGTGGCGTCCGGAGTCTTGTGGTGAGCAAGGAAACGTCCTACGATGAAAGCGGCAGAGAAACTTCCTGAGGAACTGCTTTGCGCTGTGTGTGTTCGTCTCATAGAGTTACACCATTCTTTGTATTGAGCAGCTTGAAATCACTCTTTTTGTGGTGTCTGAGGAAGGACATTTGGGAACGATCCTTAGAATATGGACACAGAAATATA
>NW_016874249.1:0-336 GCF_001698545.2 Rhinopithecus bieti
AATATATACCAGCTTTCTCATTTTTTTTGAGTTACAGTGGAAAGAACTAGGATTTTGTAGATTTTACTAGCTATGTGGCTTTGGGCAAGTTTGGACTTTAGTTTTCTTGTGAAAAAATGGGGATAAGAACTCTTTTTCAGGGTTATCTTGAAGATAAAGCCCCTAAGCATTGTACCTTACATTAGGCACTCAGTAAATGGTAGCTTTGAATGTTCTTAAAATATTGAGAAGTGCTCCCTTCCTGTTATGAAAATAAACAATCAGATTCTTTTATGGTTATTAATGTTCAACCTGCTTGTTCACTTACTTAGGTAAGGATAGGACAGTGGGTTTGAA
>NW_016874250.1:0-893 GCF_001698545.2 Rhinopithecus bieti
AAAAAAAAATTATATATAATTCGGCCAGGCAAGGTGGCTTACGCCTGTAATCCTAGCACTTTGGGAAAGTGGAGGTTGGTGGATCACCTGAGGTCAGGAGTTCGAGACCAGCCTGACCAACACTGTGAAACCCCACCTCTACTAAAAATACAAAAATTAGCTGGGCATGGTGGCACACGCCTGTAGTCCCAGCTACTCGGGAGGCTGAGGCATGAGAATTGCTTGAACCTGGGAGGTGGAGGTTGCAGTGAGCCAAGATCACGTCACTGCACTCCAGCCTGGGTGACAGAGAAAGACCCTATCTCAAAAAAACAAAAAACACACAAGAATTTATATATAATTCATTTTGGAAATCTTTCATCATTAGCAAAATTCTGTTGTATTTCCAGAAAAATCATGTAATTAATTAATCAGGAAAAGCCTTGAACTATGTCATACAATTTATTTGGCATGTCTTGTTTCAATACATCTTGCCTCTATATGTTTTTTGGAAAGTATCTTAAATCTATGTCTGTTTAATCTTATTCATTAGATTGTAAGGTTTGAATGATTTGAGATTTACATGACTTAGTGGCTGTTATTTGTATTGGTATTAAGCCATTTTATAAGAGGAGGACTTTAAGACAATGATGATAGACAAATACATCATCTCTATTTATGTCTTATTGAACAGCAGAATGTTAATTCTGAAAAAAAAATCTGTAAAATACAATGAAGAAAGCTTTGGATGAGTATTAATTTCACATGCTACATCAAAAAAAACGATAAAAGAAAGCCTTGTGACTTTACTGAAAGTGGGGTTGTTGAGTGTTCAGCAGTTTTTTAAAAGACATTCAGAGGCCGGGCGCGGTGGCTCAAGCCTGTAATCTCAGCACTTTGGGAGGACGAGACGG
>NW_016874251.1:0-2846 GCF_001698545.2 Rhinopithecus bieti
TTTCTGTGTGTGTGTGTTTCTGTGTGTGTGTTTCTGTGTGTGTGTTTCTGTGTGTGTGTGTTTCTGTGTGTGTGTGTATTTCTGTGTGTGTGTGTGTTTCTGTGTCTGTGTGGGTGTCTATGTTTGTGTGTATCCAAAGGTCAGCAATTTATTTAGTTTAACTTCAGATTCTTTTACTGGCAAATCTAAGTAAAATCAAACATTTTCATTTTAAAAGTAGCATCTACAGTAAAATTCCCCATTTTCAACTAATGTCTTTTATTTGTCTTTTATCCATGCAGCAGAGACCAAAGACTGATAATAATGATTATTTCTGGGAAGCAGGAGATTGAGAGTATCTTTCCATTCGCATTATTATCCTTTGCACTTTTATACATGGTTCAGTTTTTTAAAATACCACATATAGTTTTATGAATACTATAAAGTTGTCAACAAAAAGAGTCAAACTCGGTAAAATATTTAAAGAGGTTTATTCTGAGCCAAATATAAGTAACCAGGGTCTGAGGCACAGTCTCAAGAGGTCCTAAGAACATGCGCCCAAGGTGGTTGGGTGACAACTTGATTTTTTTTTTTTTTTTTTTTTTGAGACGGAGTCTTGCTCTGTCGCCCAGGCTGGAGTGCAGTGGCCGGATCTCAGCTCACTGCAAGCTCCGCCTCCCGGGTTCACGCTATTCTCCTGCCTCAGCCTCCCGAGTAGCTGGGACTACAGGTGCCCGTCACCTCGCCCGCCTAGTTTTGTATTTTAGTAGAGACGGGGTTTCACCATGTTAGCCAGGATGGTCTCGATCTCCGGACCTTGTGATCCGCCCGTCTTGGCCTCCCAAAGTGCTGGGATTACAGGCTTGAGCCACCGCACCCGGCCGACAACTTGATTTTATACATTTTAGGGGGACAGGAATTACAGGCAGACATCAATCAATATGTGTATACATTAGTTCCATCCAGAAAGGTGGGACAGCTCAAAGAGCTGGGGGTGGGGGAGTGGGTTCCAGGTCATAGGTGGATTCAAAGATTTTCTGATTGGCAATTGGTTGAAAGAGTTATTAGCTAAAGACCTGAAATCAGTAGAAAAGAGTGTCTGGGTTAAGATAAGGGGTTGTGGAGACCAAGGTTCTTATTATGTAGATGAAGACTCTAAGTAGCAGACTTCAGAGTGAGTAGAAGTTAAATGGCTCTTATCAGACCTAAGAAGGTGCCTGCCTCTTAATCTCTCCTGAGTCAGAAAAAGACCTGGAAACAGAGGGGAATTCTCTAGAGAATGCAAAGACAACTTTACAGGGCCATTTCAGAATATCTCAAAAAATATATTTTGAGGTAAAATACTTCAGTTTCTTTCAGGGCCTGCCATCTGTCAGGTGATGCTATACTAGAGTCAGGTTGGAATTTGGTATCTTCTGGCTACAAAGAGTCTGTTTTATCAGCCTAACAATCTCTGTTTTAATGTTAATGCTGGTCAGTTGTGCCTGAATTCCAAAGGAAGGAGGGCATAAAAAGGCATGTCCAACTCCCCGCTTCCCATCATGGCCTGAACTAGTTTTTCAGGTTTACTTTGGAATCCCCTTGGCTGAGAGGAGGGATCCATTCAGTCAGTCAGAGGGCTTAGAATTTTATTTTGGGGACTGGGCACAGTGGTTCACACCTGTAATCCCAGCACTTTGAGAGGCCAAGGCAGGCAGATCACTTGAGGTCAGGACTTCGAGACCAGCTTGGCCAACATGGAGAAACCCTGTCTCCACTAAATATACCAAATTAGCCAGGCATAGTGGCGCATTCCTGTAATCCCAGCTACTCGGGAGGCTGAGGCAGGAGAATCGCTTGAACCTAAGAGATACAGCGGTTGCAGTGAGCTGAGATCGCGCCATTGTACTCCAGCTCAGGCAACAAGAGTGAAACTCTGTCTCAAAAAAAAAAAAAAAAAAGATAAGGCAGTGGAGACCAAGGTTCTTATTATGCAGATGAAGCCCTCAGGTAGTAGGTTTTAAAGTCTCACTCTGTCGCCCAGGCTTGAGTGCAGTGGCACAAACATAGTTCACTGCAGCTTCAACCTCCTGGGCTCAAGCAATCCTCCCACCTCAGCCTCCCAAGTAGCTGGGAACACAGGCATGCAGCACTATCCCGGCTAATTTATTTTATTTTATTTTTTATTTTATTTTTTTGTAGCAACCAGATCTCACTATGTTGCCCGGGATGATCCTAAACTCCTTGGTTCAAGTGATCCTCCCGCCTCAGCCTCCCAAAGTGCTGGGATTACAGGCAAGAGCCTCAGCTCCAGATGTAAATGTTTCTCATCAGACTTAAAGCATCTGTTCTGTCAGTCTTAAGATCTCTGTTTTAATGTTAATGCTGGTCCGCTGTACCTGAATTCCAAAGGGACGAAGGTATAATGATGGATGTTCAACAACCCATTCCCATCATGACCTGAACCAGTGTTTCAGGTTTACTTTAGAATGCCCTTGACCTAAAGGAAGGGTCCATCCAGTTGTTCGGGAGGCTTACAATTTTATTTTGTTTGATGGAAGCCATAAAAGACAAAATTGATATATTTGCTGTAAAATAAGCTCTTTGGCCAGGCACGGTGGCTCATGCCTGTAATCCCAGCACTTTGGGAGGCTGAGGCAGGTGGATCACTTGAGGTCAGGAGTTTGAGACCAGCCTGACCAATATGGTGAAACCCTGTCTCTACTAAAAAACAAAATTAGCCGGGCATGGTGGCATGGACCTGTAGTCCCAGCTACTTGGTAGGCTGAGACAGGAGAATCGCTTGAACCCGGGGGGCAGAGGTTGCAGTGAGCTGAGATGGTGCCACTGCACTCCAGCCTGGGCAGCAGAGCAAGACTGTCTCAAAA
>NW_016874252.1:0-785 GCF_001698545.2 Rhinopithecus bieti
CCAGAAAGCAGTTTCTCAGAGAGCTTCCTTTTGGTTTCTGTCTGAGGATATTTCCTTTGTCACCATAGGCTTCAATTTGCTCGTGAATATACTTTTGTAGCTTCCTTGAAAACAGTGTTAGCAACCTGCTGCAAGAAAAGAATAATGTAAATCTGTGACATGAATTCACACAATCACAAAGCAGTTTCTCAGAAAGCTTCTTCCTAGCTTTTATCTGAGGATATTTCCTTTGTCATCATAGGCCTCAATTTCTCCCAAATATCTCTTTGTGAATTTCACGAAAAGATCAAACAGCTCAATGAAAGGAACAGTGTAACTCTGTGAGATGCATTCACATATCACAAAGCAATTTCACAGAAATCTTTTTTTTTGGATTTTATCAGAGGTTGTTTACTTTATCAGCACAATCCTCCATGCACTCCCAAATATCCCTTTGCAGATTCCACAAAAACAATGCTAGCAAACTACTCCATGAAAAGAAATGTGCAACACTGTGAGATGAACTCACACATCACAACGAACTTTCTCAGAAAGATCCTCTCTAGTTTTTATCTTAGGATATTTCCATTGTCACCTCAGGCCTCAATGCGATCCCAAATATCTCTTCTCAGATTCGCAAACAAGAGTGCTCCCAAACTGATTCATGAAAAGAATCGTGTAACATTGTGAAATAAATTAACACATGACAAAGTGATTTCTCAGACAGATTCTTTCCAGTTTTTATATGAGGATATTTCCTTTATCACCAAAAGCTTAAATGCACTCTTAAATATCCTATTGCAGAT
>NW_016874253.1:0-943 GCF_001698545.2 Rhinopithecus bieti
AAAAAAAAAAAAAAAAAAAAAAAAAAACAAACCAGAACAGAATTATGGCTCTGAGTATAGCCTGGCCAAGCAGATAACAAGTAGCTGACTTTAACATATAATTCTGAAAAATATCATGAAGCAACAGTTTACAATCCTCCCTGCTATCATTATGTAACAAGCATACCTGACTGTTTCAGTTTACATAAGCTTTGGCCTAAGCGCCTCAAAACTCTCACATCTTAGCTGTGTTAAAGCTGATATCCACATGATTTTCTTACAGAAGAACAACTTTCTAGGTTTTATGTTCCATATTTATATACTATCCTAAATAAACATATATATGCATTTTAGCTACCTGTTAATGTAAAACATTCCAAGGAAAACTATACATTTGGAAGCTAATACTACTGCTTTTTGTAGACCAAGTCAACAATTTTTTTTAAAAGAAGACACATACTCTAAGTCAGGCAGTGGCTGATCAAAGTCATGAAATTCTTCAGGTAAAGTAATGGCATTATAAGCTGCTTCCCGATTTTCCTCAGGCAGGTCAACAACACCTAGAAAAGAAATGCTAAGCTTGAATATCCAGCTACCCATAAATTATCTAGGGATTAGAGAGAGATAAGTAGGTATAATTTCTTAAGTTTATATTCTAATAGAAAGGTTGATAACATATGCAAAATACCTTGAAGCACAAGTATTTCTCTTTTACCATGCTCATAAATCGTATTCCTTGCTTTAGGAAAAAGTCAAAGCACTAATTATGCATTAAGCTCATAAATGTTTAAACAGACACATCAACGAATAACCAGTAATAGTTTCCAAATTAAACATGATATTTATGAGGGTGGAAAAAGAATGACTGCAAAAGAGTACCTTAAATGTTAAAAGGAGCTGGTTATTATAGAGAAAGAATTACACAATTTTAATTTTCTTTATATTTTTCCTATATTTTTCAAGT
>NW_016874254.1:0-677 GCF_001698545.2 Rhinopithecus bieti
CCTTCTTTCCCTCCCTTCCTTCCTTCCTTCCTTCCTTTCCTTCCTTTCCTTCCTTTCCTTCCTTCTTTCCTTCTTTCTTTCTTCTTTCATTTATTTATTTTGAGACAGGCCTTGCTCTCATGCCCAGGCTGGCTGAAGTGCAATGGCACAATCTCGGCTCACAGCAACCTCTGCCTCCAGGGCTCAAGAGACTCTCCTGCCTCAGCCTCACAAGTAGCTGGGATTACAGCCATGCATCACCACGCCTGGCTAATTTTGTATTTTTAGTAGAGATGGGGTTTCACCATGTTGGTCGGGCTAGTCTTGAACTCCTGGCCTCAGGTGATCTGCCCGCCTCAGCTTCCCAAAGTGCTGGGATGACAGGTGTGAGCCACCATGCTAATATTATATATTATATTATACTATTAATATACTGTTAATTATGGGAGCTACAATTCAAGATGAGATTTGGGTGGGGACACAGGCCAACCCTATCAGTTGGTTTAGCCAACTGATTCAAGCACTTTGGGAAGTCGAGGTGGATGGATCACTTGAGCCTAGGAGTTTGAGATCAGCCTGGGCAACATGGTGAAACCCCATCTCTACACAAAAATACAAAAAAAAAATTAGCCGGCAATGGTGGCGTGCACCTGTGGTCCCAGTTACTATGTGATATATATTATATATTAATATATCTA
>NW_016874255.1:0-1041 GCF_001698545.2 Rhinopithecus bieti
GTGATGCTCCCCTTCCTGAGTCCAAGTGATCTCATTGTTCAGTTCCCACCTATGAGTGAGAACATGTGGCGTTTGGTTTTCTGTTCTTGTGATAGTGCTCTGTTTTACATGAAGAAGCAAATTAAAACTTACAATTGGCCGAGTACGGTGGCTCACACCTGTAATCCCAGCACTTTGGGAGGCTGAGGAGGGCAGATCACTTGAGGACAGGAGTTCGAGACCAGCCTGGCCAACATAGTGAAACCCTGTCTCTACTAATACAAAAATTAGCTAGGCATGGTGGTGCATGCCTGTAATCCCAGTTACTGGAGATGCTGAGGCACAAGAATCACTTGAACCCAGGAGGTGGAGGTTGCAGTGAGCCAAGGTTGTGCCACTGCACTCCAGTCTGAGCGACAGAGTGAGACTGCCTCAAAAAAAAAAAAAAAATTCTTCAAAGCATTGTGTGTGTGTGTGTGTGTGTGTGTGTGTGTGTGTGTGTATGAATATGAGACAGGGTCTCACTCTGTTGCCAAGGCCGGAGTGCATTTTCAAAATCGACTCGGCCGGGCGCGGTGGCTCAAGCCTGTAATCCCAGCACTTTGGGAGGCCGAGATGGGCGGATCACAAGGTCAGGAGATCGAGACCATCCTGGCTAACCCAGTGAAACCCCGTCTCTACTAAAAAATACAAAAAACTGGCCGGGCGAGGTGGCGGATGCCTGTAGTCCCAGCTACTCAGGAGGCTGAGGCAGGAGAATGGCGTAAACCCGGGAGGCGGGGCTTGCAGTGAGCTGAGATCCGGCCACTGCACTCCAGCCTGGGAGACAGAGCGAGACTCCGTCTCAAAACAAAAAACAAAACAAACAAACAAAAAAACAAAATCGACTCACTGCAGCTTTGACCTTTGGGGCTCAAGTAATCCTCCCACCTCAGCCTCCTGAGTAGCTGGGACAACAGGTTTTGTCCTCTAATTTGTTTCCTCTAACTTTAAACGTTCTATTTTCCTAAAATGGCAATACATTGTTAACATTCCTACGAGGGCAAATGTCCTCAAACTAAA
>NW_016874256.1:0-677 GCF_001698545.2 Rhinopithecus bieti
GCAATATTTGTATTTGTTTGAAGACAAACCAGATTTAAGTAAGACAGGAGATAAAAAAGAGTACAGTATTAATGTCCTAGGAAAACTTCAATACGTCTTTGTTCATTTAGCAGTTTTCCTACTACAATTGTACGTACCCAAAGAATTTGGGTAACAGTTAAGGTAAATTTTAGGTGAGTGATTATTTCAGTTGTATAAAAACCTCAATACCTTAACCAAACACGATTCAGAAAAGAAAGACTTCATTAAGGGACATTATATTAAATGAAATTGCCAGGAAATATAAAGGACAAGGATTGCAAGTTATTACTTATATGTGAGAAAAAACAAAGTTGATCTTACAGAGGCACAGAATAGAATGACAGATTGTTATAGGCTGTGAAAGACGTTGAGCAAACCAATGTTTCCATTAGTTAATGGGTAAAAAATATGGTTATAGGAATAGGTTCTAAAGTTTGATTATGTAGAAGGGACATTACAGGTAGGAATAACGTATAATAAATTTCAAAATAACTAGAAGTTTAGATTTGGAAAGTTTTTTAAACAAATATGTCATATATGACTGAAATGATTAATATACCAATTACCAATATGCCATTTAAAATATGGTCATGGCTCATTGGGTGCATGTATCAAAACAATACTTCTACTTTGTAAATACGTAAAATTATAATGCA
>NW_016874257.1:0-1744 GCF_001698545.2 Rhinopithecus bieti
TAAGGTGAGTACACGGAGGCATATTATAATATTTTGGTCTATATAACTAATTTATTTTAAATAAATCACATATGAAAATGAGAAGACATATCAGGAATGAGTAATCTGTAATTAAAAGATTTTTTCTGTTACCAAAAAATTCACTGTGGAATTCCCTAAAAGGCAAAATTCCCCAGTGTGTTTTGAAATTAAGTAATGTCCATGGGTATTAAGAATGCATGTGACAGGCAAAATAGCAATATGGCACTTTCAGGAATACTACACAAATCAAGGGACACCACATTATGGCCTATATATAGAAACGAACCTAAATCTTGGGAAAACCTGCTCATCCATGAGTGGATATGCTCTCTCCAAGAACCATCACTATCAGAACTAGAAGGGATCTTAGGAATCACCTAGACCAAACCTCTCATCCGACCTGTGCTTTTTTTTGATACAGGGTCTGGCTCTCTCATCCAGACTGGAGTGGAGAGGCACTATCACGGCTCACTGCAGCCTCCACCTCCTGGTCTCAGGCAATCCTCCCACCTCAGCCTCCCTACTAGCGACTACAGATGTGTACCACCTTAAGCTAGGCGGTTATAGTATAATATGGCTTACTCTTATCCTCAATCCCCTAACAGAATATACAGCCTACCCTTTCCACATCAGGCTAATTTTTTTTTTTTTTTTTTCTGTAGAAACAGGGGTCTCTCTCTTATGTTGCCTGGGCTGGTCTCAAACTCCTGGGCTCAAGCGATCCTCTCACCTCAGCCTCCCAAAGTGCTGGGATTACAGGCGTGAGCTACCATGCCTGGCCAGACTTATGCTTTTAAAAGCAGTTCCAAAATGGATTTTCAAAACAAAGGGGTGAGAAGAAAGCTTTGGCAAGGACAAACAAACAGAGAGGATACATTCCAATGTACCAGAGATTGGTTAGATTCTCTTTATCTAAAAGGAAAATAATTCCCTAAAGTTCTCGCAATTGGGGAATAAAATGAAGTGAACCTTTCCCAGAATACAGTAAGATTTTCTGTGTTGCTAAAGATAAACTTGTTAGTGCAAGAACTTACCTTCACAGATCATATGCCTTTGGCTCGAAGCCTCACATCTGTTAGTGGTTTTAGAAACTGTTTCTTTTTTCTTTTGACAGTACTTGACGCACTTTGCACAGACATGGTGTGTTGAATAGGCATTATTTTATAAGGAAAAGAAGTCTGTGGTGACTGTTTTGAAATAAGTGGTAATGGTGATGGAGGGCGGTTCTTTTGGATTTGCCTGATGAGAAAAGTAATACACATTTGTTAATTAATTTTCAGTGTACAATTTCGTAAAATTTAAGATGATATTATGAGGTGACATTATAATCGGGGAATTTTCTGAAAAGTAAATCCCTTTTACAGGCTTTTTTCCCTTTACATTTGTGTTACCATGCATACTATATTATTTCACTCATCGAACACTGACACGGAATTTGTTCTAGTAAAATGCCTATCAGGAACAGTTGCAAATAAGCGGCTTACTTAGTGCCGATGGGAGATGGCAGACCACAGACATTTGCAGGAGATGATGACCATTTATAACACTCAGTGTATGATGATAGACGCTTCTTGGCAATAAGGGTTAAGGCCTGTTTTCCATGTCTGATTTCTGAACAGATAAACACAATATGGTAAATTACTAACAATTCTTTTACTGTAGCTGGCTTTTTTTTCTTTTTAAGAGAAAAACATTCTGAATAAAACACAATTAGAATTCTTTA
>NW_016874258.1:0-678 GCF_001698545.2 Rhinopithecus bieti
TCTGAGAAGGGGTATTTTGGATCGCATTTAAGCCTATGGTGACAAGGGAAATACCCTCAGATAAAAACTAGAAAGAAGCTTTCTCAGAAACTTCTTTGTGATGCATGAACTCATCTCGGAGTGTTACACCTTTCTGTTCTTGGAGCAGTTTGCTAACACTGTTCTTGTGGAATCTGCAAAGGGATATTTGGGAGCGCATTAAAGCCTACAGTTAATAAGGAAATATCCTCAGATAAAAAATAGAAAGAAGCTTTTGGAGAAATCACTTTCTGATGTTTGAATTCATCTCGCAAATTTACACTGTTCTTTTCATTGAGTAGTTTGATAACACTGTTTTCATGGAATCTGTAATATTATATTTGGGAATGCATTGACACTTAGGGTCAGGAAATATATTCAGACAAAAATTGGAAAGAAGCTTTCTGAGAAATTCCTTTGTGATATATGAATTTATCTCACTGACTTACACGATTCTTTTCATGGAGCAATTTGTTAGCATTATTTTTGTCGTGTCTGATAAGGGATATTTGGGAACACACGGAAGCTGATGGTGGAAAAGGAAATATCTTGAGATAAAAACTAGAAAGAAGCTTTCTGTGAAATTTATGTGCGATGTGTGAATTCATCACACAGAGTTAAACCTTTGTTTTCATTGAGTAGTTTGGTGGCATTGTTTTA
>NW_016874259.1:0-1740 GCF_001698545.2 Rhinopithecus bieti
GTTATCCTAGTTTTTGTTAAGTTTTTTTTTTTTTTTTTTTTTTTTTGAGATGGAATCTCGCTCTGTTGCCAGGCTGAAGTGCAGTGGCACGATCTTGACCCACTGCAACCTCTGCCTCCCGGGTTCAAGCACTTCTCTGCCTCAGCCTCCTGAATAGCTGGGATTACAGGATGCCGGGCTAATTTTTGTATTTTTAGTAGAGACAGGGTTTCACCATCTTCACCAGACTGGTCTTGAACTCCTGACCTCGTGATCCACCCACCTTGGCCTCCCAAAGTGCTGGGATTACAGGTGTGAGCCACCACGCCCGACCTTTTAAGAATTCTTGCATCTATGTTCATTAGGGATGTTGGTCTATAGTTTTCTTTTTTGGTTATGTCCTTTCCTGGTGTTGGTATTAGGGTGACACTGGTTTCATAGAATGATTTAGGGAGGATTCTCTCTTTCTGTATCTTGTGGAATAGTGTCAATAGGATTGGTACCAATTCTTCTTTGAATGTCTGGTAGAATTCAGCTGTGAATCTGTCTGGTTCTGGACTTTTTTTGTTGTTGGTAATTTAAAAAATACTGTTTCAGTCTCACTGCTTGTTAATGGGCTGTTCAGGGTTTCTAATTCTTCCTGATCTAAGCTAGGAGGGTTGTATCCAGGAATTTATCCATCTCCTCTAGGGTTTCTAGTTTATGTGTGTAAAGGTGTTCATAGTAGCCTGAGTGATCTTTTGTATTTCTGTGGTGTCAGTTGTAATATCTCCTGTTTCATTTCTAATTGAGCTTATTTGAATCTTTTCCCTTCTTGATTAATCTTGCTAATGGTCTATCAATTTTATTTATCTTTTCAAAGGACCAGCTTTTGTTTCATTTATCTTTTGTATTTTGTTTCCAGTTTCATTTTGTTCTGCTCTGATCTTGGTTATTTCCTGTCTTCTGTTGGGTTTGGGTTTGTTTTGTTCTTGTTTCTCTAGTTTCTTGAGATATGACCTTACATTTTCTGTTTGTGTTCTTTCAGACTTTTGATGTAGGCATTTAAGGCTATGAACCTTTTCTTAGCACCACCTTTGCTGTATCCCAGAGGTTTTGATAGATTGTGTCACTCTTATCGTTCAGTTTGAAGAATTTTAAGTTATCTTTAAAAGGATTTGATCATTAAACATGTATACAGAATATGTGTCTTTGTTTCACCCACCACTGACAAGTTGTACAAAAGTACAATACATTTGTCAGTTAACAGTATATTCCACATTACTAAAACATCTTATTGTGAAATATCTGCTTTTCTATACAAGAATACATTTGATCCAATAAAACGATAGCATTTCTTATAAAGTAGGACTTTTATGCTAAAGAAAATTACTACATTTTGTTCAACATATTTTTTGTTATACAGTTATCACAACACAAAAGCAGTGGAGTGCCTTGGAATCTGAACAATATTTATCCTGGAGAAGATGATTGTTGACAATTTTCATGGAAATACCTGAGACAAATAGTTCTCTTTCTTGTGTGTTGAGAAATCAGTAATGTAGATTCCATTTTAGAATGTTAGGTAGAAAGTCATTCTGAATTCCTATTTTACAGTGTTGATTTTATTATTTATTTGTTTACCCTTTAAGATAAGTGGCAGTTACCAATTATAGGTGATGAAGCAGAAAATTTTATCACTTTATTTTATGATAAAACTTTTAGAAAAGTTGTGTATAAAATACCGATACCAAACTAGTCTTATCTTGTAAAATATTTTTT
>NW_016874260.1:0-538 GCF_001698545.2 Rhinopithecus bieti
GTTGAATGTTGGCCTCCCTTGCTAGGTTGGGGAAGTTCTCCTGAATAATATCCTGAAGAGTGTTTTCCAACTTGGTTCCATTCTCTCTGTCACTTTCAGGTACACCAATCTAACATAGATTTGGTCTTTTCATATAGTCCCATATTTCTTAGAGGCTTTGCTCATTTCTTTTTACTTTTTTCTCTAAACTTCTCTCACTTTATTTCATTCATTTGATCTTCATTCACTGATACCCTTTCTTCCACTTGATTGAATTGGCTATTGAAGCTTGTGCATGCATCACGTAGTTCTTGTGCCATGGTGTTCAGCTCCATCAGGTCATTTAATGTCTTCTCTACACTGTTTATTGTAGTTAGCATGTAGTATTTGACTTTCAGTGTGCTGTATTCAAGAGCCCCATCTCACGTGCAGAGACACACATAGGCTTAAAATAAGGAGAAGGAGGAAGATCTACTAAGCAAATGGAAACCAAAACAAACAAACAAACAAACAAACAAAAAAACAGGGGTTACAATCCTAGTCTCTGATAAAACAGACT
>NW_016874261.1:0-895 GCF_001698545.2 Rhinopithecus bieti
CTGATTTGTGTTCCAGGGTATTAGTAGTCTGCTCCTATGCCTGATAGTGAGTTGCCTCCTTGATTTGCCATCTTACCTCTCTGCTCATTTGTAACAGGTGCTATGTGCTTCTATAATGCTTTGAGATTCTGACTGGACTATAAGTATTTAAAGACACTCTTTAATTAAAATCCTTTTAAAAACTCTAGGGTATAAATTCAATAAACTGAACTTCTCAGAAGGCCAGCTAAGTAAACATTTTATGTCAATACCAGTCATTAAATCTACATTTTAAAAGGACATTTGATGAAGAGAGCTAGTCTATAATTTTTCTTTTGCAACTTGTTTTCTCCCTTTTGACTACTTAAATTAGGCTTGAAGCCACATTATATAGCTTTTACATTTTGTTTTGCCATTTGCTGGTAAATCTTTACTGGTTTCTATTCTTCTCTCTAGTCCCAAATTTCATTTGGTCCAGACCCAATACTGCCCACTGAAACAAAGGGGACAGGTAAATCTAAGCTCATCCCTGCTCAATCACTGTCCCCAGCTCTCCAGATTTGCAACCCAAGAGTTGTCAGATACTGATTTCCCCTTTGCCTTCTTTCCCCATCATCAAATCTTCCTTCAGGGTCTCATCAGTTTCTTTTTATCTGTAAGAGTCTCATTCAATCCTTCTTGTGTGTTATTGCACAGATGCTCATGGTCTATTACATATTACCATAGCAGCTTCCTGTATGGCCTCCCAGATTCGAGTTACTCCCCAACTAGTCTGCACTCCATTGCCAGAATGGACTTCCACAAATATCATTTTTACCATAGGAACCCCTACAAAAAAAATGTCAACAGAATCAAATGTGAATTCTTCAGCCTTTTACAAAATTATATGTTTTTTCGAATTTTTACTGTTTACTTT
>NW_016874262.1:0-2480 GCF_001698545.2 Rhinopithecus bieti
CCGGCCGGTCTTGGTTGTTAATTGCCTCATAGCCTTCATGGAACAAGTGCAACTGAAGGCTCTAAGGCACAATGTGAAGGTCCTCCTCCATCTCGCCAGACAACTCCTGGACTAGGTCCTGGTTCAGGATGGGTTTGGGGAGTTCCTCCCCAGGGGAAAGTTCCAAATTTTTTTTTTTTTTTTTTGAGATGGAGTCTCGCTCTGTCGCCCAGGCTGGAGTGCAGTGGGCAGATCTCAGCCCCCTGCAAGCTCTGCCTCCTGGGTTTATGCCATTCTCCTGCCTCAGCCTCCTGAGTAGCTGGGACTACAGGTGCCTGCCACCTCGCCTGGCTAGTTTTTTGTATTTTTTAATAGCGACGGGGTTTCACCATGTTAGCCAGGATGATCTTGATCTCCTGACCTCGTGATCCGCCGATCTCGGCCTCCCAAAGTGCTGGGATTACAGGCTTGAGCCACCGCGCCCGGCCAGGACCAAATTTTAAAGTGCTGGGTGAGGAGGGTGAGGCTGGAGAGTAAGAGCAGGTAAAAGGGACTGTGCACACCCCACTTGGAGCTGCAGGACTGCTTTCCCTCTCTTGATGGGCCAGGCTATGGCCATCCCCTGCAGCTTGGGAAGTTACTGTCCTTGCACCTGCCCCTTTGGATTTCCTCTCCCCTCCTGCCTTTGACCGTTCTCATCCTCTCCAGACACCTGACTCCAAGCTCATCTTTCTAAAGCTGCTCTGTCTGGTTAATTTCACCCCTCCCCAGTTTTATTCTCTGCCCCATCAAATTAGGCATTGACCATCTACTCTGCTAATTTGTTGTCCTTGATACCTGACTTATTTTCAAGTTGTTGCAGGGGAACCGATGTGAGGGAAAAGCTGGAAGGTGTTGTTAACGCTGTAGAAATTACATGTGACTATGAAGGCCAAAAGTATTTCGAGAAAGCATCCCATACACTTGTAACCTAGCAGCAGTGGGATGCTGGGATGCTGCAGGAGCTGGGATCGAAGGCTGTGGATTGGGCTGGCAGAGGGCCAGTGGCTGTGGTGAGAAGGCACACCAGACCCCAGGGGTGGACAAGTTGTCAGGTGACCTGGATTCCAGTTCACACGCAGCTGCTTCACTGCCTTTGATCCTCACTTGCCTTAGCTGAACTCTAGGCAGTGCCTGCCACTTTTCACTCTTTATATCCAATCCAGACCCAAGCCATGTCAATTCTTCCTCCTGAATGCTGCTCAGTATGTCCATCGTTCATCACCACCACCACCATCTTCATCTAGCCTTGTTTCTCACCTCGAATACTATAATTACTTCCTCCTTGGTAGAGAGCAGGGCAAACTAGTGCCCAAAGGCCAAATCCCACAAGCTGCCTGTGTTTGTAAATAAAGCTTTATTAGCACACAGCCACACTCATTCATTTACAGATTGCCTGTGGCTGTTTTGTGCTGCAATGGCAGAGTTGAGTAATTGCAACAGAAATCCTACAGCATACAAAGCTGGAAATGTTTACTATCTTACCCTTGCAGAAAAGGTCTGCAGGCCCCTGGTGTAGAGGAAAACTTATTTGTATAATTATTCTGACTCTTCTTTTCTGAACTCTAATTCCCATTATATTTTAATAGATTTTCGTGTGTGTGTGTGTGTGTGTGTGTGTGTGTGTGTGTGTGTCGTAAACAAATCTGTCGTCTCCATTTCTTGATTATAATTCTTACTTTGGATTTTGTTTTACTGAATTGCTCAGACCTTCAGAACAATGTTTGAGAATGGAGAGCTGAAATTCCAAACTGGACCCCACTTCCACTGAGACCCCTCCTATTCATTTTCCATGCAAAATTGGTAGAACAATCTTGTCAAAATGTGCATCTGAACACACTGCCCACTGTTTAAAATCCTTCAGTGACTTTCCATGGCTCTCGAAACAAATGTACAAATCCTTACCTTGGCCACCAAGCCCCTTGGGAGCTGGGCCTTTTCTGTCTCTCCAGCCTCATCTTTCACTGTCCTTCCTTGCCTCGGCATGTCCTGTCCACTCCTACCTTTCTTCAGTTCCTTACGTGAATGACATTACCTCTTGCCACAGTGCCTTTGCACATACTACTTCCTCTACTTGATACGGTCTTTCCCTGCCTCTTTGGTGGGCAAGTTCCTCTCACTTACCCTTCCAGTTTCAGCATCACTTCCACAGGGAAGCCTTCCCCAATCCCTTAGGTCAGATCCCACTGTCTTCGCCCAGAGCTACTGATGTGTTGCTTCGTGGCACTTGCTGTAATCGCAATATCGCACTTCTTGGTGTGAATTTTGTATCACATCTTTGTTTCCTCATTAGAAAATGAACACTTGCCCAACCTCAACATCTAATTTGACCTTTCTAAACATTAACATTATAACCACAAACAAATAGATAGGTTCTGGGACACTAAGGAAAAGTCAACTTTTAAAAGTCCAAAAAAAAAAAAAAATCATTCAGGGGAAAAAAATAAGTTAGAGTGAGAATA
>NW_016874263.1:0-780 GCF_001698545.2 Rhinopithecus bieti
CTATTAGTCATAGTTCAAAACTATGAGTCTTAATTTTAATTCTGTCCAGGAGGGTAATGGGTTTGTTCTATGTACTGTTATGAAAATATTCCATTTCTTGTGGATCATGCATATTAAAGAGTATTTACTAAGGCAGAATTTTGCATAAACAACTGAAGCTGGGTGGGAAGCAGTGGCTTATGCCTGTAACCTCATTGCTTTGGGAGAATAAATCAGAAAATCCCCTTAACAGTCCTGAACCCAGGACTTTGAGATTAGCCTGGGTAACACAGCAAGACCCCATCTCTACAAAACATATTTTAAAATTAGCCAGGTGAGGGAGTGCGTGCCTGTGTTCCTAGCTACTCAGGAGGCTGAGGCAGGAGGATTGTTTGATCCCAGAAACTCAAGGCTACAGAGGACTCCAACTGGGCAACAGAACCAGATCCTATCCCTAAAAGACACACACACACACACACACACACACACACACACACACACTGAAGCCCACCATATAAAGCTATATAGCTTGTGGCCGGGCGCGGTGGCTCAAGCCTGTAATCCCAGCACTTTTGGAGGCCGAGACTGGCGGATCACGAGGTCAGGAGATCGAGACCATCCTGGCTAACACTGTGAAACCCGGTTTCTACTAAAAAATACAAAAAACTAGCCGGGTGAGGTGGCAGGCACCTGTAGTCCCAGCTACTCGGGAGACTGAGGCAGGAGAATGGAGTGAACACGGGAGACAGAGCTTGCAGTGAGCTGAGATCTGGCCACTGCACTCCAGCATGGGTGACATAG
>NW_016874264.1:0-2046 GCF_001698545.2 Rhinopithecus bieti
AAAAAAAAAAAAAAAAAAGAAAGGGCATCCAAATCAGTAAAGAGGAAGTCAAACGGTCACTGTTTGCTGACATATGATCGTTTACCTTGAAACCCCTAAAGACTCCTCCAGAAAGCTCCTGGAACTGATAAAATAATTCAGCAAAGTTTCTGGATACAAGACTAGTGTACACAAATCAGTATCTCTTTACAACAACAGCGACCAAGTAGAGAATCAAATCAAGAACTCAACCCCTAGGCTGGGTACAGTGGCTCATGCCTGTAATCCCAGCACTTTGGGAGGCCACGACAGGCAGATCACAGTATCAGGAGTTCGAGACCAGCCTGACCAACATGGTGAAACCCTGTCTTTACTAAAAATACAAAAACTAGCCACGTGTGGTGGCATGCGCCTGTAATCCCAGCTACTCAAGAGGCTGAGGCAGAAGAATCACTTGAACCCAGGAGGCAGAAGTTGCAGTGAGCCAAGATCATGGCACTGCACTCCAGCTTGGGTGACAAAGCGAGACTCTGTCTCAAAAATAAAATAAAATAACAAAAAAACTCAAACCCTTTTAAAATAGCTGCAGAAACAAATAAAATACTTCGGAATATACCAAACCAAGAAGGTGAAAGCTGTCTCCAAGAAAAACTACAAAACGCTGCTGAAAGAAATCATAGACTACACAAACAAATATATTTCATGCTCATGGATGGGTAGAATCAATATTGTGAAAATGACCATACTGCCAAAAGGAATCTACAAATTCAACACTATGCCCATCAGATACCACCATCATTCTTCACAGGATTAGAAAAAGCAATTCTAAAATTCATATGGAACCAAAGAAGGGGTCCGCATAGCCAAAGCAAGACTAAGCAAAAAGAACAAATCTGGAAGCATCACACTACCTGATTTCAGACTATGCTATAAGACCATAGTCACCAAAACATCCTGGTACTGCTAGAAAAAATAGGCACATAGGTCAATGGAACAGAATAGAGATCCCAGAAATAAACCCAAATACAGCCAACTGATCTTCAACAAAGCAAATAAAAACATAAAGTGAGGAAAGGACAGCCTTTTCAACAAATAGTGCTAGTATAATTGGCTAGCCACATGTAGGAGAATGAAACTGGATCCTCATCTCTCACCTTATTAAAAAAATCAACTCAAGATGGATTAAGGATTGAATCTAAGACATGAAACTATGAAAATTATAGAGGGATAACACTAGAAAAACCCTTCTAGACATTGGCTTAGGGAAGGATTTCATGACCAAGAACCCAGAAGCAAATGCAATAAAAACAAAGATAAAAGTTGGGACTTAATTAAGCTAAAGAGCTTTTGTACAGCAAAAGGACCAGTCAGCAAAGTAAACAACCCACAGAGTGGGAGAAAATCTTCACAATCTATACATCTGACAAAGGACTAATATCCAGAATCTACGATGAACTCAAACAAATCAATAAGAAAAAAACAATCCCATCAAAAACTGGGCTAAGCACATGAATAGACAGTTCTCAAAAGAAGACATGCAAATGGCCAACAAACATATGAGATAATGCTCAACTTCACTAATGATCAGAGAAATGCAAATCAAAACCATAGTGCGATACCACCTTACTCCTGCAAGAATGGCCGTAATCAAAAATTCAAAAACCGGTAGATGTTGGCATGGATGTGGTGATCAGGGAATACTTCTGCACTGCTGGTGGGAATAGTACAGCCACTATGGAAAACAGTATGGAGATTCCTTAAAGGACTAGAAGTAGTACTACTGTTTCATTCAGCAATCAGACTACTAGGTATTACCCAGAGGAAAATAAGTCATTATACGAAAAAGATACTTGCACACGCATGTTCATAACAACAAAATTCACAATTGCAAAATCATGGAACCAACCCAAATGCCCACCAATCAACAAGTGAATAAAGTGAATAGACACTGTGGTATATATATATATGATGGAATATATATATACACATATATAAATATATATACATACATATGATGAAATATATATATATATATATATATATATATATATATATATATATATATGA
>NW_016874265.1:0-861 GCF_001698545.2 Rhinopithecus bieti
TAAGACGGAGTCTCACTCTCGCCCAGGTTGGAGTGCAGTGGCGTGATCTCCACTCACTGCAAGCTCTGCCCCCAGGGTTCACGCCATTCTCCTGACTCAGCCTCCCGTGTAGCTGGGACTACAGGCGCCCACCACCGAGCCCGGCTAATCTTTTTTTTTTTCCTTTTCCTTTTCAAAGTTATTTTTTGTTCTTTCCTAGTTTGCTCCAGGAAATTTCTCTCTTTTCCAATCTCCAGCAAGACTCACCTGTCTTCTGCCTTTTCTGTTCTCCCCTTCTCTATCCGAACTCCATCCTGGGTAGCCAAGAAATGAGGTGGCAGCCGAGGCAGGCGTGCAGGACATCAGGGGAGCTGGCATGCTTCCTTCTGACAAGTGGAGCTGGGTAGAGTGTAAAGTGGTGACTGAGTGGGAGATGGAGACGCTGGGGGGGACACACTTAGAGATTTGGGAGACATCTGCAGGAGCAGATGGCCGAGAACAGCACCCCAGATCTCCCTGGAGTGAGAGGATGTAGCCACACAGAACCTAAGGAAGAAACACAGGCACATGTTGGTTGGTTTTGTTTTGCTTTTTGGTGTGCCTCTTTTGATGTAACAGCTTTATTGAGATGAATTCACATACCATACACTTCATCTAGTTTTTTTTTTTTTTTTTTGAGACAGAGGCTCGCTGTGTCGCCTGGGCTTGAGTGCAATGGTGCAATCTCGGCTCACTGCAAACTCCGCCTACCGGATTCAAGCTATTCTCCTGCCTCAGCCTCCCGAGTAGCTGGGATTACAGGTGCATGCCACCACACCCAGCTAATTTTTTTTTTTTTTTTTGAGACGGAGTCTCGCTCTGTCGCCCAAGCTGGAGTGCAGT
>NW_016874265.1:4832-7514 GCF_001698545.2 Rhinopithecus bieti
TTTTTTTTTTTTTTTTTTTTTGAGTCTTGCTCTGTGGCCCGGGCTGGAGCTCCACCTCCCGGGTTAACTGGGTTCACACCATTCTCCTGCCTCAGCCTCCCGAGTAGCTGAGACTACAGGCACCCGCCACCGTGTTTGGCTAATTTTTTTGTATTTTTAATAGAGACAGGGTTTCACTGTGTTAGCCAGGGTGGTCTCAATCTCCTGACCTCGTGATCTGCCCGCCTCAGCCTCCAAAAGTGCTGGGATTACAGGCGTGATAGTTACACTTCTTTTGGAAAATTTTCTACGTTGACAAACTCTTGAACAGCAAAGAAAGAATATATAACAGCAGAATCTATGATTTAATTAGTTATACTTCTGTGAAAGTAAAACAAGATCTTGGGTCTCCAATTCACTATTCCAAAAGGAAAACAATTAAACCAAAGAGTTATGCAAGAAACTGCCTTTCAGCAGGGCACAGTGGCTCACACCTATAATCTCAGAACTTTGGGAGGTCAAGGCCAAAGGATTGCTTCAGCTCAGGAGTTTGAGACCAGCCTGGGCAACATAGTGAGTCCACATCTCTACAAAAAAAAAAAAAAAAAAAAAAATAGAAAATTAGCCAGGCATGGTGGCGTGTGCCTGTGGTCCAAACTCCTCAGAGCTGAGGTGAGAGGATCCTTTGAGCCTGGGAGGTTGAGGCTGCAATGAGCTAAGATCATACCACTGCACTGTAGCCTGTGCAACAGAGTGAGACCCTGGCTCAAAAAAATAAAAAAGCAGCTGCCGCCGGGCGCGGTGGCTCAAGCCTGTAATCCCAGCACTTTGGGAGGCCGAGACGGGCGGATCACGAAGTCAGGAGATCGAGACCATCCTGGCTAACACGGTGAAACCCCGTCTCTACTAAAAAAAAATACAAAACTAGCCGGGCGAGGTGGCGGGCACCTGTAGTCCCAGCTCCTCGGGAGGCTGAGGCAGGAGAATGGCGTAAACCCGGAAGGCGGAACTTGCAGTGAGCTAAAATCCGGCCACCGCACTCCAGTCCAGGCGACAGAGCGAGACTCCGCCTCAAAAAAAAAATAAAAAATAAAAAAAATAATAAATAAATAAATAAAAAAGCAGCTGCCTTTCCTTTTGTTCGTAAGCAGATGGTTACAGATAAAAGGGTAAATATCGCCTGGGCACGGTGGCTCATGCCTGTAATCCCAACTCTTTGGGAGGCCGGGGTGGGTGGATCACGAGGTCAGGAGATCGAGACCAGCCTGGCCAACATGGTGAAACCCCATCTCTACTAAAATACAAAAAATTAGCCGGGCGTGGTGGCAGGTGCGTGTAGTCCCAGCTACTCAGGAGGCTGAGGCAGGGGAATAGCTTGAACCCAGGAGGCGGAGGTTGCTGTGAACCGAGATCATGCCTCTGCACTCCAGCCTGACAACAGAGCAAGACTCCATCTCAAAAAATAAAAATAAAAAAAAGTTAAATATCTCCACAGATAGCTACTCTATGTTCACCATATCTGATTTACTGAGCGTGAGATGAATACATAATTTATTCCTCTAGCTGCTGCTTTTCTCTTGAAGCCTGTGGATCCAGTGTGTGATGGTGACAGTCTCCTCCCTCTTTCACTTCCAGTCTGCTTTTCCTCTTTAATTACTGAAGCCCTCAAAATTATCTTTGGAGAAAATAACAAACTACACTCCTTCTGTGATTCTGTATTGCTTTCTTCTGGTCATAGTCCTTAACCTTAGCAAAATCAACTTCTAGATTGATTGAGATCTGTCTCTGACACTTTTTGGTTTATGCTTCTTAGTAGTAGTATTGCGAGGAACACAGGTGCTTAACATCTATTGAGTGCTGGCCATGAACAAAACAAAGATTCCTGCCTTCTTGGACCTTTGGGCCTTCTTTTCTTTTCTTTTCTTTTTGGTGGAATCTTGCTCTGTTGCCCAGGCTAGAGTGCAGTGGCACATTCTTGGCTCACTGCAACCTCCACCTCCTGGGTTCAAGCAATCCTCCTGCCTCAGCTGCCAAGTAGCTGGGATTATAGGCACCAGCCACTAGGCTCGGTTAATTTTTGTATTTTTAGTAGAGACAGTTTCTCCATGTTGGTCAGGCTGGTTTCGAACTCCTGACCTCAAGTGATTCCCCTACCTTAGCCTCCCAAAATGCTGGGATTACAGGTGTGAGCCAGTGAGCCAACGTGCCTGGCCTTTTTTTTTTTTTTTTTTTTTGAGACGGAGTTTCTCTGGAATGCAATGGCGCCATCTCAACTCACCGCAACCTCTACCTCCCAGTTCAAGCGATTCTCCTGCCTCAGCCTCCTGAGTAGCTTACAGGTGCTTGCCATCATACCCGGCTGATTTTTTTGTACTTTTGGTAGAAACGGTTTCACCATGTTAGCTGGATTGGTCTCGATCTCCTGACCTCAGGTCATCTGCCCGCCTTGGCCTCCCAAAGTTTACAGGCATAAGTGCAGTGGCATGAATATGACTCACTGCAGCCTTGACCTCCTGGTCTCAAGGGATCCTTCCACCTCAGCTTCCCACCTCATACAGCTTATATTCTAATAAGGGCAGACACTACATTATGTCATGTATTAGAAGACTGCTACAAGGCTCTGGAGAAAAAGGAGCGCGGATTATATCATTAAATAGGTGGTCAGGTTAGACACCAGCGAGAAAGAGAGATCTAAACAGATTT
>NW_016874266.1:0-538 GCF_001698545.2 Rhinopithecus bieti
ACAGAGAACTTTCTCATAAAGCTTCTTTCTAGTTTTCATCTGAGGATATTTCGTTTGTCAAGATAGGCTTCAATGTGATCCAAAATATCCTTTCTCAGATTCCTGAAAAACAGTGCAACCAAACTGATCCATGAAAGGAATCGTGTAACTCTGTGAGATGAATTAACACAACATAAATCAGTTTCTCAGAAAACTTCTTTCTCCTTTTTATATGTGTATATTTCCTTTCTCACCATAGGCCTCAATACACTCCCAAATATCCCTTTGAAGATTCCAGGTAAAAAGTGTTAGCACGCTGTGCCATGAATAGAAAGGTGTAACCATGTGAGGTGAATTCACAAATCACAAAGAAGTTTCTAATAAAGCTTCTTCCTAGTTTTTATCTGAGGATAATTCCTTTGTCACCATAGACTTCAATGTGATCCAAAATATCCCTTCTCAGATGCCCCAAAAGCAGTGCTACCAAACTCCTCCATGAAAAGAATTGTGTAAGTCTGTCAGATGAATTCACAATTCACAAAGCAGTTTCTTAGAAACA
>NW_016874267.1:0-678 GCF_001698545.2 Rhinopithecus bieti
CCTACCTATTCTGGGATGTTTAAAATTATTAATGTCTGGTTTTATATGCACACAATTTTCTAGGATACTCTATAAATTCAGCTATCCAGGAGCTCTCTGAAGCCTGTCCTTTTGGGTTTATGCAGATTCCATTGCATGGGCATGATTGAATAATCTACTGGTCCATTGTGATCAATGTGACTTTTGTCGCAGAGTCTACAGATTATGACTTCCCTAGTCAAAAATCTCAGTGGATGGTTGCACCTTTGCCACAATTTCTTTCGGGCCTGCTGGGCTAATTTCAACACTCAATTTGACAGGTTGAAATTAACTCAAACTACGTGCTCAGATTCAGTTTTTGGTATGGGTGGGACAGGACCAGAGTAGAGAGAGATACCTGGGTGAGAGACTGTTGATTCCAGCCACTTCACACAGCTAGGTACATTGACTATGATAAGGTGAGAAAACCCAGGTGACAGCACAGTTGCCAGCTTTCTGCAAGGTTTTGGCTGAATCAGGCATAGCAAAAGGTTTTCTTTCCACCCCACTCAGGAATACAGTTGTATCCAGAGGCTTAAAAATGCCAGAAACTGCAAAGCTCCCAAAATGGTGTCACAGCTGTGGCTTTGAAAAGGCTTAACTTTGGGCTCCATTACGGATTGAACCTCTTCTATCCTTTTTTTATTTTTTAAATCCCGG
>NW_016874268.1:0-537 GCF_001698545.2 Rhinopithecus bieti
TGATAAAGGGGATATCACCACCAGTCCCACAGAAATATAAACTACCATCAGAGAATATTATAAGCACTTCTATGCAAATAAACTAGAAAATCTAGAAGAAATGGATAAATTCCTGGACACATGACACCCTCCCAACACTAAACCAGGAAGAAGTTGAGTCACTGAATAGACCAATAACAGGCTCTGAAATCGAAGCAATAATTAATAGCTTACCAACCAAAAATAGTCCAGGACCAGATGGATTCACAGCCGAATTCTACCAGAGGTACAAAGAGGAGCTGGTACCATTCCTTCTGAAACTATTCCAATCAATAGAAAAGAGGGAATCCTCCCTAACTCATTTTATGAGGCCAGCATCATCCTGATACCAAAGCCTGGTAGGGACACAACAAAAAAAGGGAATATTTAGACCAATTTCCCTGATGAACATCGATGTGAAAATCCTCAGTAAAATATTGGCAAACCGAGTCCAGCAGCACATCAAAGAGCTTATCCACTAAGATCAAGTTGGCTTCATCCCTAGGATGCAAGGCTGGT
>NW_016874269.1:0-1753 GCF_001698545.2 Rhinopithecus bieti
CTCCCGGGTTCAAGCTATTCTCCTGCCTCAGCCTCCCAAGTAACTGGGATTACAGGGTTTGCTGGAATGGGGGCAAGGAACACCTGGCCCACCCAGGGCGGAAAACCGCTTAAAGGCGTTCCTAAACCACAAACAATAGCATGAGCAATCTGTGCCTTAAGGACATGTTCCTGCTGCAGATAACTAGCCAGAGTTCATCCCTTTGTTTCAACCCATCCCTTTGTTTCCCGTAAGGAATACTTTTAGTTAATCTATAATCTATAGAAACAATGCTTATCACTGGCTTGCTGTCAATAAATATGTGGGTGAAACTCTGTTCAGGGCTCTCAGCTCTGAAGGCTGTCAGCCCCCTGATTTCCCACTCCACATTCCATATTTCTTTGTGTGTCTTTAATTCCTCTAGTGCTGCTGGGTTAGGCTCTCCATGACTGAGCTGGCCTTGGCAAGTGGTGCCCCTATGTGGGGCTGGAACCTGGGTTGAAGGGTCACCAGAGTGACAGTTGGAGAATGTGGAACTAAACTGCAGGACACCCGAGTACTCTCAAAGCAATCCCTGTGGTGAGTAAGAAGGGGAGCTCAGAAGCATCAGGGTAACAATGAGACAAGTGTGGGCTCTGGTTCCTTCCACCTTGGAACCTTTTCACACTAATGATGTGGAGGAAGGAGAGTGTAATGAAGTAACAGAAGAGGTGACAGAGCAGGTTTGTTTGCCAGCTAAAGCTAAAGTGGCAAAGGAGGAAGCAGTTCATCCTTACACTTCTGCACCCCTCCTTATTTTGGAGAAAAGAGTAGCCTGACCCTCCAGATCTTTCTTTTCTGGAGGATACTGGGTGAAAAGTAGTGCCCCAGTGACTGTTTGAGCAGCGCCTTGAGTGACCACTCTCAGTTCTATTCAGGCAGGAATCCAGGAAGCTAGACGAGAGGGTGATTTAGAAGCTTCACAGTTCCCTGTTAGAATACACCCCCCAGATCAACAGGGAAATATTATAGCTACATTTGAGCCTTTTCCTTTTAAATTACTCAAAGAATTTAAACAAGCTATCAATCAGTATGAGCCTGGAATACATCCAAAATGCAAAAAAGGAAAACATTGGGCTAATCAGTGTCACTCTAAGTTTAATAAAGATGAGAACCTGATTTTGGGAAATACCATGAGGGGCTCCTCCCAGGCCCTGTTCCAAACCGGGGCATTTCTGGGTCAGGCCACTCCCTCACCCCATACAATGTCTGGTCCCCACCACAGCCAGCAGTGCTGCAGTAGATTTGTGCTACACAAAAGCTGTGAGTCTTCTGCCCGGGGAACTCCTGCAAAAAGTTCCAACGGGGGTCTGTGGACCCTTGTCAGCAGGGACGATAGGATTATTTCTAGGTAGATCTAGTTTAAATTTAAAAGGAGTGCAAGTACATACAGGAGTCATTGATTCAGATTACAATGGGGAAATTCAAATTGTTATATCTACTTCTGTTCCCTGGAAAGCAGAGCCCGGAGAATGTATAGCACAACTGATTGTGCCGTACACGGAAATGGGGGAAAGTGAAATTAAATGAACAGGAGGATTTTGCAAGCACAAATAAGCAAGGCAAAGCAGTTTATTGGGTGAATCAAATTACTGATAAGTATCCTACCTATAAAATAACTATTCAGGGAAAGAAATTTAAAGGTCTGGTAGATACAGGAGTGGACATTTCAATCATTTCTCTACAGCACTGGCCATCCTCTTGGCCAATTCAACCCACTCAATTTAACATAGTT
>NW_016874270.1:0-538 GCF_001698545.2 Rhinopithecus bieti
AAAAAAAAGCACAAAAATATACATGCAGTATAAATCTACCTCTATCAATGTCAACATATATGTTGTTTGGTGGGATTATATGTTCACGGTTAACTGGAAGCAAATATATAAAATATATAATTATCTTCTCTGAGTAAGGGATTTTGCATGACTTGCATGCTCTTTTATATGCTTTTCCATATTTTCAAATTTTCTACAGTACTACATTTTCTATTGGTAAAAACATAATCATGACTAAAAAATGAATGAAAAACATAAATCAGTAGAGCAAACATCCAGTAACTCTTCATGTGCTGGGGCTACTTAGCAATGCTGTGCTACTTAGCTTTCAAGGCCTTCTATATTGGGATTCGAATGATCACTACAGTGTTATTACCATTGTTCTTATAAATATGCCAAACAGAACTTCTCACTTGAAAGAAGAGGAAGCCTCTGGCCAAGGCACACTAAACCTAGATCAAGAAACACATACAGGCCGGGCGCAGTGGCTCAAGCCTGTAATCCCAGCACTTTGGGAGGCCGAGACGGGCAAATCACA
>NW_016874271.1:0-2033 GCF_001698545.2 Rhinopithecus bieti
TATCAGACCGTTTGCCCAACAACTCCTTGTGACCCTCCTTCAGGAACACAGGGCAAATCTTCCCTCCACACACTATAGTGCAGGACAGACACAGAGAACAAGACCCAAGAGAACCCACCAAAATACAAACTCTGGGCGGGGTTTCCACCATCAAATGCTTGAACCTGCAGTAGGCGGGGGAGGGTGCTGGGTCCTGAGCTCCAGATTTTCGGGGAGGTGGGAGGTGGGCATTAGGCTTTGAGGAGACGTGTAGGCCCAAAGTACACCTCTGCAAACTCACACACAATGAAGCTTACACCAGGTCGGGTGAGATGGTTTAGAAATGATAGAAAGCCTGTCTAGGGCCATACCACCCTGAACGCGCCCGATCTCGTCTGATCTCGGAAGCTAAGCAGGGTCGGGCCTGGTTAGTACTTGGATGGGAGAAATGACAGAAAGCCGAGGAACAGGGTGAAAATATGGGCTTCTCTGTAAACTGTGAGGATGGTAAATGCCAGCAACACCCCAGCAAGTTTTTCTAGCCGCATTTCTTCAATTAACAGGGCAAAGTTAGAGCAGCAACAACCAGACAAGGGCCAGGCACTTCCCCTGGGGCAACTGATGTAAACCTGGAAATCAGCCACCCTCGGTGTCACCATTTCATGATGAATCAAATACACAGAGAAGTTCATTGACGGGTTCAGCATCAGAAAGCTAATAAATAAAGCCAGAGTCCCAGGCATATACTGAATGTTCACTGACTGAAAATGAACCTCACTGGATAAGCACAAAGAAATTCACTTTCCACATCCCTTAAGTATCCTCTCTGGTGGGTATTTGCTCTGTAAATTACATACGACAGAAGAAAAGAAGGAAATGAAAACTCAGGAAAGTAAACACACTTCTAAACTCATGAATAGTAAAATACGGAAATATCCCTGAGAATCTATGAGAATATCCAAAGAAAATGCAAGACAGGAGGGTAAAAAGGCCATTTGGCAAAGCCTACAAAGTGAGTCCAAAATACGGTTCACAAGGAAACTTACCTTCCAATGCATCCAAAACAAGAATAGCAAAAGAAGCTCCTGATTCCTACTGAAGTGAGAACAATATCAGCACAAACAGAAGGAAATCAGGCCAAAAAAAAAGTTACAGGCCAATTTCTAAACCGCTGTGAGATCTAAAACAAATGAGAAACTCCTGCCCCAATCAAACCAGAGCAAACACTGTGCATTTCAAACACTGAGGGAAGTGGGCGGGGGTGAGCCTGTTCTGTGCAGGCTTCTAACATATGGTAGAGTCTCTGACTCCTCAGAATAATGCCATAAACTACAAAAAACACAAGTCATAGAATTTCAAGGGAGATCAATTACTTAGAAATGCAGCTACCAGGATACTTTAATTTTTTCTGACATATTAATAGGCGTGTTGCCGTGGTAGTTTTAAAAAATGGCTGAACATTCCTTGACACTCCTCCCTTTGAGAGGCAGAATCCATGTCCTGTCTTCCTGATCCTGGGTGGATTTGCTGTGCTACCTCATAAAAGACCACTCAGCATCCATCCTGGAGCCCTGTGCCGCCTCAGAATTCTGACTACACTGAGGCTGCCAGGCTATAAGGAAGTCAAGGCCATATGGAGACACTACATGCAGGCACTCAGTCCCAGCTGAGCCGTCTCTTCCAACATCCCAAGCCAGGTATCAGATGTGAGGGAAAAGCCTCCAAATGGTTCCAGACCCCAGCTGTTGAGTCTTCCGTGCTGAGGCCAGACATCATGGAACAGAGACAAGTGGGCTACCCTTGTGCTGTATCTGAAATCCTGACCATGAGCATGAGAATCCACAAACATAATGATTCTTTGAGCCACTAAATTTTGGTGTAATTTCTGACATAGTAATAGTGCCTTAACAGCCACCTTAACACATTATTAAGTAACAATAGCAAGTAGGAAGTCATCACTGGGAACTGTTCCTTGGAACTGTCTTGGTAAGCAGTGACAATCATGAAGGCTATTTGGAGATGCTGTCAGATGACATAAAACTGCTGTGGTCTCA
>NW_016874272.1:0-1484 GCF_001698545.2 Rhinopithecus bieti
TTTTTATCAGAAGTTTTTTCCTTTATCATTGTAGACCTCAATGTGCTACAAAATATCCCTTTGCAGATTCCACGAAAACAGTGTTAAGAAACTCCTCCATGAAAAGAAAGATGAAACTCTGTTAGATGAATTCACACACCACAAGAAGTTTCTCAGAAAGCTTCTTTTGGTTTTGTCTGAGGATATTTCCTTTGTCAACATAGGCTTCATTGCAATCCAAAATATACATTCTCAGATTCCTCAAAAATAGTGCTACAAAACTGATCCATGAAAAGAATCACGTAATTCTGTTACATGAATTAACACACACCAAAGCAGTTTCACACAAAGCATCTTTTTAGTTTTCTTCTGCGGATATTTCCTTTGTCAAACTAAGCTTCAATGCTCTCCGAAATAACCCATTGCAGATTCCAAGAAAACAGTGGTTGCAAACTGCTCAATGAAAAAGACAGTGTAACTCTGTGAGTTGAATTCACACATCACAAAGCAGTTTCACAGAAATCTTCTTTCTAGTTTTTGTCTGAGGATATTTCCTTTTACACTATAGGCCTCAATGCTCTCCCAAATAACCCTTTGCAGATTTTACACAAACATTGTTGGCAATCCTCTACAAGGAAAGAAAATTGTAACTCTGTGAGATGAAACCACACATCACAAAGCAGTTTCTCAGAAAGCTTCTTTGTAGTGATTATTTGAGGATATTTGCTTTTTCACTATAGGCCTCAATGCTCTCCCAAATAGCCCTTTGCAGATTTCATGAGTACAGTGTCAGCAAATTGCTCCATGGAAAGAAAAATATAACTCTGTGAGTTGAAATTTCACATCAAAAAGCAGTTTCTCAGAAAACTTCTTTCTCGCTTTTATCTGAAGATATTTCCTTAGTAACCAAAGGCTTCAATGCAATCCAAAATATCCCTCTCAGATCCCCAAAAACAGTGCTACCAAATGCTCCATGAAAAGAATCGTGTAAGCACAATAGATGAATTAACACATCACAAAGTAGTTTCTCAGAATGCTTCTTTCTGGTTTTTATATGAGGATGTTTCATTTGTCACCATAAGCTTCAAGGTGCTCCAAAATATCCCATCGCTGATTCCAAGTAAACAGTGTTACCGAACATCTATATTAAAGAACAGTGTAACTCTGTGAGATGTATTCACACATCACAAAGTAGTTTCCCAGAAAGTTTCTCTCTAATTTTTATCTCAGGATATTTAACTTTTCACTATACACCTCAATGCGTCCCCAAATATCCCTTTGCAGTTTCCATGTAAAGAGTGTTAGCAAGCTGCTCCATGAAAAGAAAGGTAAAACTCTGTGAGATGAATTCACACATCACCAAAACTTTCTCAGAAATATTCTTTCCAATATTTATCTGAATATATTTCCTTTGTCACCATAAGTTTTAATGCGATCAAAAATACCCCTTCTCAGATTCCCCAAAACAGTGCTACCAAAATGTTCCATGAAAAGAATCGTGTAAC
>NW_016874273.1:0-677 GCF_001698545.2 Rhinopithecus bieti
GAAAGAAAGAAAGAAAGAAAGAAAGAAAGAAAGAAAGAAAGAAAAAAGATGATATAGTCAAAGAAACTATAAGAAATTATGGTCAAAGAAACTATAAGAAATTATAAGAAAATTTCTTATAATGAAAGATGAATGATTTCAGATTGAAAATATTTATAAAGGTGCCAAAGAGAAAAGGAAAGGCCCAAACTAGATACATTATAATGAAATGTCCAAGTAACATACATAAAGAAGAAATTCTGAAATCTTCTAGAAAGAAAGAACATGTTATCTATAAAGGAACAAGGATCATATTGATATTAGATTTCTCAACAGCACATGTGCTACAAGACGACAAAGGAGTAATATTTATTAAGTATTGTGAAACAAACCTAGAGCTTAGAATTTCATATTTAAAATTCTAAATAAATTATCATTGAAACTGATATAATTTTGGGGCCGGGTATGGTGGCTCATGCCTGTAATCCCAGAACTTTGGGAGACTAAGGCGGGCAGATCACTTGAGCTCAGGAGTTTGAGACCAGCCTGCCAAACAGGGCAAAACCCCATCTCAAAATACAAAAATTAGGTAGGTGTGGTGGTGCACGCCCATAATCCCAGCTACTTGGGAGGCTGAGGCACAAGAATTGCTCGAACTTGGGAGGCGGAGGTTGCAGTGAGCCAAGATCGTGCCATTG
>NW_016874274.1:0-951 GCF_001698545.2 Rhinopithecus bieti
CAGTAGTAGTAGCAGTAGTAACAGTAGTAGTAGCAGTAGTAAATGTATCCAAGGTCAGGTGACATTTCCTAGATTTTTATGCATTTTCTCCTCTGCTCCCAATCAGGCCTGCAAGGATAACCAAACGTAAGTCCAACCACTGGCTGCTTGCAGAATCCAATAACAAGAGTGAGTTATGGTAGAAAGAAAGTGACTTTATTTACCAAAATTAGTAATGGGGAAGTGGCCAGATTTACATCTAAAGTAATCACTTCAAAGTTTAGGCTGGGGAGAGGGTCTTTAAAGGGGGAACTTGGAATGGTAGGCATGAGGGAAGGGTACTCAGTACAAGGTCTGCATATCTTGTTCTGGTGGCTATTTCTAGCTGTGGTCCTCCTGGAGTGTGGACTGGGATTATCTCAACAATAGCTGGTTTGTTGACTAACCACCTTGAGGTAATCTCTGGAATTTTGCAGCTGGGTCTCCATGCATTATCTGTTTCAAAGTTACCCCCTGGAACTTCTAAGTAAGCTCATAATTAGTACAGGCATACAGTTAGATAAATGTGCATGGTTTAAGGGAGTGTATGATAAGAAAAAGAGGGATGTGGTGCTTCAGAGAAAGTACATTTAAAAGCTAGAACAAATAGATTTAACAGATATTTACAGAACATTCTACCCAACAACTGCAGAATATATATTCTGTTTATCAGCACATGGAACTTTCTCCAAGACAGACCATATGATAGGCCGCAAAACAATTCTCAATAAATTTAGGAAAATTGAAATTATAACAAGTACTCTTTCAGACCATAGTGGAATTAATTTGGAAATCAGCTACCAAAAGAACCTTCAAAACCATGCAAATACATGGGAATTAAATAACCTGCTCCTGAATGTTAATTGGGTCAACAATGAAATCTAGATGGAAATTAAAAAATTATTTGAACTGAATGATAAAAGTGGCACAACC
>NW_016874275.1:0-1715 GCF_001698545.2 Rhinopithecus bieti
TTATTTATTTATTTATTTTAATATGTGGCTATGTTTTGGTCACCTTAACTATGTGTTTAGATGGGACAAGGAATTTCCAGCATCAGCTCAGCCTGTTTTATTGACTGGGTGCTTAGCCCCCGCTTTTTTTTTTTTTTTTTTTTTGTGATATATCACTAACTTAAATAATATGAATCTTGCATTGACTATATCCTTCATCTCTCTTGAAATATCTATTTTTGATTAGAACATAGTTTAAACCATCACTAGAATTGCTTTTTTCTACATGCAACTTCACAGAGTTCCTATATGCATAGAACGATCTCCTACTTTATATCAAATTAACTGGCATCCTCTCTCCTTTGTTTTCATTGACTTCTCAGTTTTACTTTCAGCAGAAGGACTGTCCCTAAAACTTTTATACCTTAATGGATCCAATAGTCAGGGCTTAAATAAATTTCTGTGTCACAGAGTCATTTGTCTTTACAATGATTTACATTATTTGTGCATGTTTCCATGTTATATGTCTAATGTAACATTAAGGAAGTTAATTTATTAACTGTTACATCTAATAAATATTCAGGAGACTATTGTCATTTAGGGTCTTTTCATTATTTCTACAATAACATCAACAACAAAAATAATGGTAATATAAAAAATAATTTTCTACATATAGCAGTCTCAGTTTTTTCTTTAATGCAGGAGAAGGCCCTTCACACTCTATTTGTCAGTTTGGCTTTAAGGTTTTCATTTTGTTGGCTAGAAGACAGATAAAGGGGATTACGGACAGAACTGAGCCTGGTTTCTGCTAATCTCCAACTTGAATTCTTTCAAGGGTTGCAAAATATGATTCAAGTATTTCACAAGCCTTTATAACCTCAGCCAGACTTTGTCATCTGTCTGGAATATGTGCCATCATGGGTGGATTTGGAACTGACATTTTCTATCTCTGATCTCAACTGTATAAATGTTTGTTTAGAATGACTATCAACATAGCACACAGGCACTTCCTCCTCTGATGTATGGATGATAGAATCATTCTTAACTGGGGACCTATGGATTGGGCAGGCACAAACCGTCAGAGGGCACTGAGGCAAATTTTCAGTAACTAAGATTTATATTTTCCTGTAGGTAGAATGTACAACAAATTCTTCTGTTCCAGAAAACCACTTCTTATGATTTGGTTTACATTCCAGGTATTTTATATATACAGCCATATATTTGAATCTGTAATGGCGAATTAGTTTTCCCAAATACTCTGTGCATGGAGTCTCCTTTTACTTTGGAATTACATTAATTAAGATTCTCTCTTTTTTCTATTGTCTTCCCTTGGTATCCTTTCAGAAAACTGTTTTAAGGCATAAGAAAAAATTTTAGGCAATATTGTGTACATATCTTAACACTTATTTGATGAATTAATACAATTGAAGTTGTGACTCATGTTTATTTAATGAAAATCAAATTAAATTGACATGATGACTATAATTTATTAGTAAGTTATTTGTTAAAATACACAGTATACTATATAAAATCTGTAATCTTAAAAAACTGACTTATCACCTCAAATAGTTGAGCAAAACTTGAAAATGATAAAGATTAAAATGATTGACATATCACAAACATAGAAGCTTGAAGAGCTTGGAAGAGTTTGAGAGACCCCTCTTTCTCTCAATAAGAAAATGAAGGCTGACACCTTAGCGAGTTTTGGAAATTCTTCTAAAAAATATTCAGTTTTC
>NW_016874276.1:0-1716 GCF_001698545.2 Rhinopithecus bieti
AAAAAAAAAGAAACTCTTTCTTTCTCAGTGTCTCATAGTCCTTTACCATTCTCCATTTCCATCATGGGTTTCTGTCTTTCTGCCGATGTTATAAATGTTGGTGGCCCCACCAAATCCACTGGTCTTCTCACTCTCGTTATCCCACCCCTTCCTGGGTAGTTATATCAGCACTGATTTCTGCTATTATACCTGCTCGTGACTTCTCCAAATTTCAGAGTTTATATCCTATTGATAGTCTTTGCCTGAAAGTTTGATAGGCACCTGAAACTCAACTTGTCTAAAATAAACTCCATACTCTCATCTATGATTTAATTGGTTGGTGACATTAACAGTCTTCCAGTCATCCATACCAAGGGCTTGGGAATCAAGGGCTTGGACTACCTCTTTCTTGGTCTCTCAGTCTCATCACTCACCAGTGCTACTGATTGTAATTTCTAAACTTTTCTTGAATTTGTCCCCACCTCTTGTCTATCATCACTGACTTAATTCAGGCCTTCATCCTCTGTGATCTGAAATTCTGAAAAGCCTTTCAATCCTTCCTCTTGTTTCTAGTTTTATCTTTTTAAATTGATCCTTCACAGAGAGGCCAGTTATCTAACTAAAACACAAGTCCAAACATATTGTGTCCTGCTTGATGCCCACTGGGGGCTTAAATTCCTATTTGGGAATCCTTGAGGGTTGAGCAGCCAGAGCATCCAAGGAAGACTCAAGGGTTCAAGAAATGACTACTAGCTATTTCACTATTCTAGTAACCTGTGCAGTTGTACTGGTAGATACCTGCTATGCACAGTATAATGTTTCTCACCTGCACCTTTACTTATGCTCTGCTACAACTGCAGCCTGGCTAACTTCTAGGCATCCTTTAAAATAAACTCAGGGGTCTCTTCCTCTGGGAAATCCTCCTGTCACTTCCCCCAAATACCTTGTCTCTATATCTTCTAAATACTGAATGAAAGTATCTAACTGTCTTTCCATTTTCCATATTAGTTCCACTCCTTGTGGACAGGGACTATGGCACAAAGCCAAGCTGTACAGAATCAAGGCTCTGGTGTAGTAAAACCTTGACACATGCATGCTGAAGGTTATTGTGAAGGGGGTCGTTGGTTGAGTGCTTGGAAGGATCTGGAACCTAGATAAGTAATTCTTTATTTTCACTACCTCATGTTCCATTGCAATTTTTTCACATATATATGAAAGCAAAAGAAAGGAAGAAAGTCACAAAGGGCTGCCTGAGGCACACAATTGGGAAGCGTTAAAGGGAAAATCCATTCTTTTGCTTTGGGAGACCTCTCAAGCTGAAGTAAATGAGCCTTTAGAAGCCAAACATGCAGCTAACAAAGGTGAGCTCGTGGAGAGGCCTATGGACAGTTGTTGGTCCTGTGGGTCCACAGCCGAGTGTCTGGGGCCACTGTTAGCAAGCAAGACCGAACTAGAGGAGAAATATGTCTATGGGCACGCAGCGATGGTGCTGGGGGAGAAGGAGGAGGAGAAGTGAACAAGTAAGAGTTTCATTTAGGAAGATCAAGAGATGACAGCCTTCTTCGGTATCTAAGCAAATAGCCCCCGAAGAGAATATAAAACATTCGATTTTAAGGGCTAGAGAGTGTTTTGGGCAAAATAATTAAAACACACACACACACACAAAGAAGAAAGAAAGAAAGAAAAAGCTTCTTGAGGATTGCCTATCTTGCGATCATGTGTACATCTCTTTTTTTT
>NW_016874277.1:0-894 GCF_001698545.2 Rhinopithecus bieti
CAGCCTCATGATCACCTTAGATCGCATGACCAACATTGAGGAAAGCAGGTGACAAAATACAAACTATTTGCCTTTGACAGGATTGTCTAGGTGTGCTGCTCATAAATAAAACATTGGAGGTGATTGGTACTAAAGTTATACCCAATTTGTGTAATGGCCCAAACAAGAAATCTTCCCTTTAACCACAAGAGAATACAAAGCTGCCCTCAGAAGACATGTAAGATACTTATGATGTAAATCAAGGAAAAATAATTTTGGTAGAAAATCCCCAAATAGATAACATTTAGAAAGACTACATTATGAAAGAGTAAATAAGTAATAACTAGACTAAATAAACTATAAGTTAAGAAATGTTATGTCTTTTTTTATAGTGTTGATGATTCACAGGTATATGCATTTATCTACACATCAAATTGTATAGATGAAATATGTATGGTGCATATATTCTCAGGTTTGAACAGAATTTCCTTTATAACTCCCTGCAGTTGACTGAGCTAATTCTAAATGTATGCACTGAACATTTAAAAAATTATTCTTGCTTTTTGGCTAACATGGTGAAACCCCATCTCTACTAAAAAATACAAAAAATTAGCTGGGCGTGGTGGCGGGTGCCTGTAGTCCCAGCTACTCGGGATTCTGAGGCAGGAAACTGGCGTGAACTCAGGAGGTGGAGTTTCCAGTGAGTGGTGATCACACCACTGCACTCCAGCCTGGGTGACAGAGCGACACTCCGTCTCAAAAAAAAAAATTTATTCTTGCTTCTTTTTTGTTTCTCTGGTACTGTTTATTTTAATATTTTATTGTAAATGATTTAAAACAATGTATGCAAAATAATTTGATAAATTATTATTAACTAATTGTATTTATGTATTATTAATTTAATGTTATTAATAA
>NW_016874278.1:0-895 GCF_001698545.2 Rhinopithecus bieti
TTTTTTAAATTAGATTAAATACAAAAAAGATGTTTAATGGATTAAGATCTCCCAATTCACAGTTCTATGGTTCTAACCTCAGCTGGATCTAAAGAGGTGGGAAAAGTAGAAAGTACACTGGTCCCGGATTCTAATTCTATCTCTGCTACTTATTAGCTTTGTTGCCTTAGGAATTCCACTTAACCTCACTGGATCTGCTAGCCACATCTAAAAACTGAGGGTTAAATTAGACTACTTAATTAAGGTTTCTACAAACTCTTTTAAAAATGATTCTAGGTTCATATTTCTACAGTTTTCCCAAATATCTTCTTTTCCTAATTCTCAGCAGTAATAAACTTTTCCTTGGATTAACCTCAGATATCAACAATGCGCAAACGTGTAAACAAATTTTTATACTTCCATTTAAAAAATACATAATGTCCATAAGATTTATCCCATATTATTTTGGTAAATCCTATTTTTTTAATTACTATAACATATCTAAGAGCCCCAGTTAAAAATAACTATTACTCAACATACATTACACATGTAGGCACATGACTTATTGTGCAATAACTGCCAGAACAGTTAGTAATGGAAAATACTTCATTCCCTGACACTAATCAGAAAATTAAAGACTAGGTTGTTACTTTTTTATAACGTCCAAAACAAAAGAGAACACTATACATACCAAGTGTCCCTACATAAAATTGGATTAAATGAGGTATCATTTCAGTTTTAAAATCCTAAGGAAAAGCATTTTAAGTCTGAGCATTCTGTAACTAAGCAGCATTATCTTTTAGACTTAAACCAAACCCTACATATAATAGTAATTCAGCTTCATGAACCTTTTGAGTAAGTTAAATGACATCTATTAAATCTTCCTTAATGTTTAAGGCACATGTAGTGACATTTT
>NW_016874279.1:0-1483 GCF_001698545.2 Rhinopithecus bieti
TTGAATACTCAAGAATAATCTAGTCAAACTCTCAGCTCATATTTTCCGAAATATTAGTGGTCGTTGGTGTAATGAAGCATTTATTGTTAAAATCTTTTATTTACTGTTTCCACTGGGAAACATCTATGAAATTTTCAATGTGTACTTTCTTATTTTATTTTTTAGAATTTGAAGTTATTAGTTTTTAAAATTTAAACAAACTCACTTTTCTATCCTGTTTTTTTTTTTTCTATACCACATACATTTAATTTTCTAGGAATAAATTTATTTTTTTCTTCAAACAGAATGGGAGAACATTTTTGCCATCCATGTATCCTTGAATTTAGAGGTGAATGTGTTCATCTTTTCTCACAGCCCTTTGGAAGATTCTTCTAATCTTAAATTTTGTGGTTCAGCACCATATTGTATCATAATGTTTCTAAACATATACTATATTTAGATATCTAATATAAATATTTGATAATATTTGTGAGTAATTCATATTTGGTAGAACTTCATTTATTTATATAAATAAGCTTTTTAAGTCTCCATTTTCATAGGCAAATCTGCAAGTATTAGTTTTATATAATCAGATGATCTTTTGAATCTTTACAGTATCTATTTATGAAAATGTCTCTAAATATTGACACAAAATTCTGATATCTGTCTTCTCCAAACTGTTTCAAAACATTTTAAAGGGCCTTTATTCTCAAATGCACTTGTAAGCATTTCAAATGAACACTTTAAATGACCATTTTATTATGGTGCAATGTTATTTGTTGTTTCAGATTAATTTTACTCAGAAATTACTGCTGAAGAACTTATTCATATAACCAAAGACCACCTGTTCCCCATAAATCTATTGAAATTAAAAAATAAATGAAATAAAATATAAAAAAGGAAATCTATTGTATAACATGGTGACTACAGATAACAATGTATTGTTTACACTTGAAAACCACTGAGAATAGATTGTGTTCTCATTACAAAAATAATAAATATATGAGGTTATACATATGTTAATTAACTTGATTTAGTCATTCCACAATGTACACGTATTTCAAATCATGTATCACATTGTTTTAAATATATACAATAGACTGGATATGGTGGTTCATGCCTATAATCCCAGCACTTTGGGAGGCCGAAGAGGCAGATCACTTGAGGTCAGGAGTTCGAGACCAGCTTGCCCAACATGGCGAAACCCTGTCTCTATAAAAAATACAAAAAAAAAAAAAAAAAAAAGTAGTTGATCATGGTGGTGCACACCTGTAATCCCAGCTACTTGGGAGGCTGAGGCAGGAGAATCACTTGAACCCAGGAGGCAGAGGTTGCAGTGAGTGGAGTTTGCACCACTGTGCTCTAACCTGGGTGACTTGAGTGACTCTGTCTCAAAAAATAAAATAAATACATACAATAAATTATATACAATAAAATATATAATATATAATAAAATACTATATATAATATGTATTACATATAATAAAAATACAATAAATATATA
>NW_016874280.1:0-1414 GCF_001698545.2 Rhinopithecus bieti
AAAAAAAAAAAAAAAAGCCTGCAGGCACTGATAAGAGAACTTGCATAGGGGAACTTGACTGAGACGTGTCCACAGCCATACAGATAAGAAAGGCTCTATAGCTGATTTGACTAGACTTGCCTGCAATGGAAAATTCCATCCCCTGACACATACACAGTAAGGGGAACAAAACAATGTGGAGTAACTTAAGCTGAGGACATGTGGGTGCACTAGGAGGATGGGGTGGAGCTACCAGAACTTCACCTCTCATGCAAATAAAACACTCATCCCTCAAAGATTTCTCATGAAAGGCTTTATATTCAACGGTGAAATTGTAACCTTTTTTTGGGGGTGCCGTTATGGCAGACAGCTTTCTTTCTATCCCTTATTAAACTTCTTATCTAACCTCATCTTTGGCATATCTGTGTCCTTCTTTCCTGAAGGATATCTCATTTATTGTTTACAGTTTGCATCTATGCCTGTGACTCTGTTTATTGTGAAAATAAATATAATTTAAAAACTATGGAACCCCCCCACAAGAGCACTTGAAGCCATGAGAGAGATGTGACTGTCATCTGAGTCACACATAGTAGCAACTTCTGTTCTCAGATTATAGGTTAATTCACTTTTTAATTTTCCTTATTCTGTAAAAAGACTAGGGAGAATTAAGCAACATCAGGCTGAGGGTAGTGACAATATCTTGGCTCAGTGCAAGCTCCTCCCAGGTTCATACCATTCTCCTGCCTCAGCCTCTCCAGTAGCTGGGACTACTGGCACCCACCATCATGACTGGCTAATTTCTTTCTTTCTTTCTTTCTTTCTTTCTTTCTTTTTTTTTTTTTTCTTTTTTTTTTTTTTTTTTTTTTGTATTTTTAGTAGAGATGATTTCACCATGTTAGTCAGGATGGTCTTGATCTCCTGTCCTTGTGACCTACTTGCCTCAACCTCCCAAAGTGCTGGGATTACAGGTGTAAGCCCCTACACCAACCAAGCCCCCTTCTGCCTTCTTAATTAATGACACTAGTGATAGATTAATCTCCCCTGGGTTGTCCAGTTTCACTGACGGTAAATAAAGAAAATCCATGACTGTTATACCCTCTATTTTTTTTAAAAAAATGTTAAATATATTCTTCCCCCCACCAAACAAACAAACAAACAAACAAAAAACTGTCTGTAACCAATCTAATGGCTGTAACTATGTACCAACCTTGTAGGAATTATCTGGTACTCTTGCTAAAATCTCCTCTGTCTCTGATTCTATACATGAAACTTTAACTTCCCTAATCCATAATTTTGGAGTTGGTATGATGGGTGTGAACCATCCATCTTCACACTTGGATCTTGAATAAACTTGGTTTTTATTAGACTCTGACCCTTTTGGTTATTTAAAGTTGACGCTATATCTGTGACACTTTCATAGGCACCTGAAAGATGT
>NW_016874281.1:0-694 GCF_001698545.2 Rhinopithecus bieti
GCTCTGCAAAATAACCTAGGAAATACTATTCTAGACACAAATTGGTAAAGACTTTATGACGAAGTTACCAAAAGCAACTGTAACAAAGGAAAAATTGACAAATGGGATCTATTTGAACTTAAGAGTTTCTTCACAGCAAAGGAAACTATCAACAGAGTAAACAGACAACATACAGAAGAAAAGAAAATATTTGCAAACTTTGCCTCTGACAGATGTCTAGTATCCAGAATTTATTAAGAACTTAAACAAGTTTACAAGAAAACCAAGCAACCTCATTAAAAAGTAGGCAAAAAACATGAACAGGTCCTTTTCAAAAAAAGACATACATGTGGCGACCAAGCACATAAAAAAATGATCATTGCTAGTGATTAGAGAAATTAAAAGAAAAACCACAGTGAGATACCACCTCACACCAGTCAGAATGGCTATTTTTAAAAAGTCAAAAAATAACAGATGCTGGCAAGGTTGCAGAGAAAAGGGAATGCTTATACTCTTCTGGTGGGAGTATAAATTAGTTCAACAACTGTAAAAAGCAGTGTGGTGATTCCTTATGGAACTAAAAACAGAATTATCATTTGACGCAGGAACCTCATAACTGGGTATATACCCAAAGAAATATAAATTATTTATATTATAAAGACATATTCACATGCATGTTCACTGCAGCACTATTCACAATAGAAAAGACATGGAA
>NW_016874282.1:0-895 GCF_001698545.2 Rhinopithecus bieti
TTTGAGACAGAGTCTCGCTCTGTTACTCAGGCTGGAGTGCAGTGGCACGATCTAGGCTCACTGCAAGTTACGCCTCCTGGGTTCACACCATTCTCCTGCCTCAGCCTCCCGAGTAACTGGGACTACAGGCGCCCGCCACCACGCCTGGCTAATTTTTTGTATTTTTAGTAGAGATGGGGTTTCACTGTGTTAGCCAGGATGATCTCGATCTCCTGACCTCGTGATCCACCCGCCTCGGCCTTCCAAAGCGCTGGGATTACAGGCCTGAGCCACTGCGCCTGGGCTTTTTTTTTTTTTTCTTAGACATGTTCTCACTCTGTTGCCTTGGATGGAGAGCAGTGGCACCATCTTGGTTCACTGAAACCTCTGCTTCCCGGGTTCAGTGATTCTCATGCCTCAGCCTCCCGAGTAGCTGGGATTAGAGGCACCTGCCACCATGCCCAGCTAAGTTTTGAATTTTTAGTAGAGATGGGGTTTCACCATGTTGGTCAGGCTGGTCTTGAACGCCTGACCTCAAGTGATCCAGCTGCCTCAAACTCCCAGAGTGCTGGGATTACAGGAGTGAGCCACTGCACCCAGCCTCCATAAAAAGATCTTAAACAAAAGGATGTGGTTGGTGAAATAAAAATCCTATTGCACAGTAATTTTCATAAATTGTAAAATTGACAATACCTTCACTTCTTTCAGATCAATTATAGTGGCTTTCAAATGTCATCACTCAAAAAAGTTCCACTAAAATATCTTCACTAGAAAATTAATCATAAATTGATGGTACAGATGGGGTGCAGTGGTTCACAAATGTAATCCCACCATTTTGGGAGGCTGAGGCGGACAGATCACCTGAGGTCAGGAGTTTAAGACCACCATGGCCAACATGGTGACACCCTATCTCTAC
>NW_016874283.1:0-951 GCF_001698545.2 Rhinopithecus bieti
AAAAAAAAAAAAAAATTAATCTTAGGGCCAGGTTCAGTGGCTCACACCTGTAACCCCAGCACTTTGGGAAGCCCAGGTGGGTGAGTCACTTGAGGTCAGGAGTTTGAGACCAGCCTGGTCAACATGGTGAAACCCTGTCTCTAATAAAAATACAAAAATTAGCCATGTGTAGTGACACACACCTGTAGTCCCAGCTACTCGAGGGTGCTGAGGTAGGAGAATCACTTGAACCCGGGAGGTGGAGGTTGCAGTGAGCCGAGATCGCACCACCGCACTCCAGCCTGGGTGACAAGAGTGAGTGAGACTCCATCTCAAAAAAAAAGTTAATCTTAATTGCTAAAATAAATATTGATAAATATAATCTATATAACCAAAAGTTAATTGGAGTCCTTAACAATTTTTTTTTTTTTGAGACGGAGTCTTGCTCTGTCGTCCAGGCTGGAGTGCAGTGGCTGGATTTCAGCTCACTGCAAGCTCCGCCTCCCAGGTTCACGCCATTCTCCTGCCTCAGCCTCCCGAGTAGCTGGGACTACAGGCGCCCGCTACCTCGCCCGGCTAGTTTTTTGTATTTTTTAGTAGAGACAGGGTTTCACCGTGTTAGCCAGGATGGTCTCGATCTCCTGACCTCGTGATCCACCCGTCTTGGCCTCCCAAAGTGCTGGGATTACAGGCTTGAGCCACCGCGCCCGGCCAACAATTTTTAAGAGTATAAAGGGATCCTGAACCTTTTGAGAACGGACACCCTAGAGAAAGTGTGCACTCGTGTGTGCCAGGACGCGGGTATAAGAATGTCCACTGTGGGAATATTTACAACAGCAAAAAGCTGGACACACAAATGTTCATCTACAGTAGGGGGGATAAACAAATATCATGTTTCATCTTGATGTATTTCACAATAAAATAGTAATATTTGGAAATGGCCCCAAACTAAACAATCTTGTAAGAATCTCG
>NW_016874284.1:0-233 GCF_001698545.2 Rhinopithecus bieti
ACTCTGCAAAATAACCTAGGAAATACTATTCTAGACACAAATTGGTAAAGACTTTATGACGAAGCTACCAAAAGCAACTGTAACAAAGGAAAAATTGACAAATGGGATCTATTTGATGACCCAGGAACCTCAAAACTGGGTATATACCCAAAGAAATATAAATTATTATATTATAAAGACATATTCACATGCATGTTCACTGCAGCACTATTCACAATAGAAAAGACATGGAC
>NW_016874285.1:0-607 GCF_001698545.2 Rhinopithecus bieti
AATCTTGGAGAGCCTAGGTTTAGCTCATCACAAAACCAACAGCACAAGTAAATAATAAGGATTAAATATAGGATATGACTGCAATTACATTGTCTTTCTGCGCACTGTCTTAATCTTAGTTCAGATAACGGAAACTTTATTTGGCTTGTGCTCATGCCCAAACTGCTTTGCTAAACATCTGAGCTTCATTTATTCTCTTAAAATGATAGAAATTAAGTGCTTGTTTGTGAAAGGCTAACTCAACATGCTTGTCATAGTTGTCTTCAATTTCTAAGTGGATAATAATTAAGCATCTTCTGCACATATTTAAACTGACCTCAGAACATTTCCTATGCATGTGTTGGGATAGCAAGAGAAACCAAAAATGTCTTAACCAATTTGAAGTGTATTTCATTCATATTCACACTCTGCATATCAGCGGTTTGTGATTGGCACCTCCATGTTGTTGAGGACCAAGACTGTCTAGGCCTTTGCTTTTTATCATCAAATTGTGGCTTAGATTTTGTGTTTCAAATTACCTCTTTGCCTCCCACTTGGAAGTGCACATTCTATTTGGTGTGACCTGGAAAGTAAATATATCATTTCTGCTCATATTCCATTTGTAAGG
>NW_016874286.1:0-786 GCF_001698545.2 Rhinopithecus bieti
GCTGCCTCTGCTGGTCTGGGAGGGGGACGGGGCGGAGCGGCCTGCTTTCAACCCCGCGCACCCTTCGACCCCGGAAGCGCTAACCGCCCCGGGGGCCGGCGAGGCGATTGCGTCGTCCAAACCTTTCCCACGCAATGCAGACGGCCTCCCAAAAGCCTAGAGTGGCTCGTTGGACAGCGTAAGCACCAGCGAGACAACGGCTGCTAGCAAGCGGAGAACTGCGATAGAGAGGAGGCGTGGGGGGGCGGGAAGGAAACCAGTGGCCCCTAGTGGACTGACTGGAAAGTTCAGGCGTTAGTGCGGAGACGGAGCAGTCGCCATGGATCAAGAAGTGGCGAGTAGAGAGTAGAGAAAAGGATGGGTGGAAAGAGAATGAAAAAGGATGAAGAAATCCTAGTAATCTACAGGGATACCCAAAAAAGAAAAGGAAAGAAAACGAACTTTCCACGTTTGAGGTGACCATTGTATCAACTCCTTACTCTTAAAAGGGAAGAATTAAGCATTTAACTTTCCTTTTAGGAAGAACTGTGTGTAGTTCATCTGTAACTGATAAGGGAAAGCTCTTTTTTAAAGAGTTCCATGAATAAATGTAGAAGGAATGAAAGAAATAGAAGGAATGGGAGTTGAAAAGTCACCATTCTGCAACCCAGAATGAAATAATTGATTCAGGCAAGTGTATCAATCATTAAAATTTTGAGAAAGGTTGTTAGGGAACAGGATATTATCATGGCACCAAATATCACCACACAAATTTGCAAATATTTTCTTTTTTTTTTAAAGTAATTT
>NW_016874287.1:0-290 GCF_001698545.2 Rhinopithecus bieti
CATATGGAGTCTGATCAACTCCACAGCTGTGCTGCAGCCGCTAAGGCTGCCTCTGCTCTGTTTGCCTCTAGATTCTTCTTATCTCTTAAAGTGAGGCTGATGGAGACGTAATTTAGGGCAGGGGTGGATTGCAAGTGTCTCTGTGATAGGGCAAAGCGCCTCCTGGGGGAGGCCTAGAAGCTAAACTGGTAGCTGTGAGGCAAGGGACTCCAGGGCAGCTCCTGTGGACTGTGTTAGAACTTTTCAGGGTGGCTTTGCCCTGCCAGGGACCTTGATTTCACAGGTGGATG
>NW_016874288.1:0-894 GCF_001698545.2 Rhinopithecus bieti
CGGTGGCTCACACTTGTAATCCCAGCACTTTGGGAGGCTGAGGCGGGCGGATCACGAGGTCAGGAAATCGAGGACATCCTGGCTAACAAGGTGAAGCCCTGTCTCTACTAAAATACAAAAATTAGCTGGGCGTGGTGGTGGGTGCCTGTAGTCCCAACTACACAGGAGGCTGAGGCAGGATAATGGCATGAACCTGGGAGGCAGAGGTTGCAGTGAGCTGAAATTGCGCCACTGCACTCCAGCCTGGGCAACGGAGTGAGACTCTTTCTCAAAAAAAAAACAAAAAACAAAAAAGGGCCAGGTGAGGTGGCTCACGCCTGTAATCCCAGCACTTTGGGAGGCCAAGGCAGGCGGATTATTTGAGGTCAGGAGTTCAAGATCAGCCTGGCCTACATGGCAAAACACCATCTCTACTAAAAATACAAAAAAAAGGCCGGGCGCGGTGGCTCAAGCCTGTAATCCCAGCACTTTGGGCGGCCGAGACGGGCGGATCACAAGGTCAGGAGATCGAGACCATCCTGGCTAACCTGGTGAAACCCCATCTCTACTAAAAAATACAAAAAACTAGCTGGGTGAGGTGGCAGGCAGCTACTGCTGTAGTCCCAGCTACTCGGGAGGCTGAGGCAGGAGAATGGCGTGAACCCGGGAGGCGGAGCTTGCAGTGAGCTGAGATGGGGCCACTGCACTCCAGCCTGGGCAACAGAGCGAGACTCCGTCTCAAAAAAAAAAAAAAATTAGTCCAGTGTGGTGGCACGTGCCTGTAATCCTAGGTACTTGGGAGGCCGAGGCAGGAGAAATTGCTTGAACCCGGAAGGTGGAGGTTGCAGTAAGCTGAGATCACACTATTGCACTCCAGCCTGGGCAACAAGAGTGAAACTCCATCTTGAAAAAAAT
>NW_016874289.1:0-2497 GCF_001698545.2 Rhinopithecus bieti
GAATTAATTTTCTATATTTTAATCACATCAAAGATATTTTTAAAATTTAAATTTACTTTGATTTCTGTTGTGGCCTTATTTCATAGTTTCAATTTGTATATAGGTTAAACGTTTTTCATTTCAGAAACATTCTATCACTTTTGAAAATGTAGTCTTATTTTATTCTTTCTTGATTTATTGGCCGAATTGTTACTTTAGATAATTTTTTGAATTAAAAAAAACAGCTTTCTTTACACAAACTCACTGTATTCTGCTTTAATAGTGATCTAAAATTATTTTCTTCAAATTTTCTGATTTTCAAATTTATATAAATTTTCTTTTGTGTATTATAAAACAATTTTAGTATGTAAACAATATGCACTTAAAAAGATGGATAATCCTTGTATAAAGTCTATAAACTTTGGTAAATATTAATTATTTCCAATAACTGAATTTATTTTCTCTGTGTTCTTGTTTTGTTTTACCGGGATTTGGTACGAATAGTATTGAGTTAAAATCAATACAATCTCTGGAGGTGAACTACTGGAGTTAAATATTAGTCTCACCATTTATATATGATCTTAGTCAAATTACCTGGCCTTTATGTGCCTTAGACTCATTATTTCAAAAATGGGAATAGTAGTATTTGCTTTATAGGATTTATGTGATAATTAAATATTTACAAGATGCATTTAAACATGTACATAAAACCAGCACTACACAAGTGTAAGCTACTAATAATATATTTGCTTTAAACTTCACTTGGAATTTACGTTTAGTATTTTTTCTTGTTTTCTCTATTCAGTTTTTTCTTTTTAACTTTTTAGTGTTATGCTATAGTAATACACTTATTTTATTTTATTCTTCATTTAAATACAATATGATTTTGATGAGTAATTTACACATCATTCACATAAAAAATTGCTCTGCTAGTCCTGTTATCTGCCATTCTGTATTTGCTTTACTTTATTTAAGGTTACATTTCGAGGGGTCTATTATCAGTGATTACATTTGTTACATAGACTTTTTTTGTTTATTTTATAACTTTAAAACTTTTATAATGGTATCTTTGAATACACGTTTTAAAAATCAGTTGAAATCACCCACCAAAACTCTTTCCAAGTTAATTATCAATTGTATCTCACAAACCAACTAGCAACTTAGATCCCTTCTATAATGGAGAAAGCATTTCACAATTTTGGGCTTTCCCTCCTTGCATTCTCTGACTCCTGCTTTTTCTTAGGCTAATCCAGGGACCCATTTTAATGGGGTAGGGGATAAAGTTTAATTAAAGTAAGCATTTAGTCTAACAATTATTGAAAATAACCTCATTTCTTCCTTTTCTTGGTCTTATAATTTCTTCTTGTTCTATCATTATCTGCTCTCTCCCAGCTCACAATTTTTCTTTTATTAACTTAAATTTCTGCAGAAGAAAAAAAAATGGTGCTTTAAAAAAAATAGCTTTTTGGCATTACAGGGCTGAATGGAAACTATTCTATTATTTACAAAAAAATACTTATTCCAAAGCAAGGCCACTTTTGGAAGGAGAATGAGAATTTAAACTGAACTGCTCTACTTAATAATGGAAAGTATTATCTTGTTTGTATGCTAAGTGACATCTATGCAAAGATACTATGATTTTAAACCAGAAGAGATTGAGGGCTTTGGGACTGGGGAAGGAACAAGAGAGAGGGGTGATGTGAAAGAGGCGGAAATGCTCATAGTGTGCATGAGCCCCCAAAATTTGTGAGGTTGGGAAATCTCTGTAAAATGACAGAGGTGGCACCCTTAGGAGCAGTGACCCCTGACATCAAATTTAAAGTTAGCTTTTCTTTATTAAAATCTCTGGGAAGATTTCTTTTGGGCCATCATCTATTATAGCCTAGTAAGAGCTTGGACCTGAGGGATGTTGGGAACCACTTTGGTGTGAAGTTGACCTGCAGCTGCACAGAGTGATATAGAGATAACTATATATGGTAGATAAGATCTCAGCAAGGTCTGAAGCAAGGAGAAGTGATGTGCTTTGGGTGTGTGCCATCCCGACCTCAAAATTGGGAACTTCAAAAAGTTCTTGGAAAAGGAGAATTAAAAGATAAAAATTTTAAATATAAATTTTGTTTGTCAACATAAGCTCCACCGAGTTCAAGACACATTTGTAAGTAATGATACTGGACATTTAGTTCAACCCTAAATAACTGAGGGTCCTGGGAACTTAATCATGTCAACACAATCATTTTTATGTTATTAATTGAATAAAATGTGTGCTGTTACTAGATTTTTTAAGATTAAGAAACAAAAGAGTCAAATCAGAACTTTAAGGTAAATGCCTAAGGATTTCCCATCAAAACTCCCACAAAATTCCCTTTGTTTGATGAGAGGAATGAGTAGGAGCATGTTATAGTGGAGAAGGACTCTCTGGTGAAGCTTTCCAACTCATTTTTCTGCTAAAGCTTTGGCTAATTTTCTCAAAATACCCTCATAATAAGCAGATGCTATCACTCTTTGTCCCTCCAGAAAT
>NW_016874290.1:0-295 GCF_001698545.2 Rhinopithecus bieti
CCACATTTGGAGTCTGATCAACTCCACAGCTGTGCTGCAGCCACTAACGCTGCCTCTGCTCTGTTTGCCTCTAGATTCTTATCTGTTAAAGTGAGGCTGATGGAGACGTAATTTAGGGCAGGGGTGGATTGCAAGTGTCTTTGTGATAGGGCAAAGCGCCTCCTGGGGGAGGCCTAGAAGCTAAACTCGACTGGTAGCTGTGAGGCAAGGGACTCCAGGGCAGCTCCTGTGGACTGTGTTAGAACTTTTCAGGGTGGCTTTGCCCTGCCAGGGGCCTGGATCTCACAGGTGGACA
>NW_016874291.1:0-1244 GCF_001698545.2 Rhinopithecus bieti
ATAAAACAGGTATTCTAGATAGAAAATAAGGTTTATATCACAAAAAAGGAAACATTAATGAACCTGCAAAGAGAAACAGCAGACAAACCCACACTGGAATGATTTTTTTGTCATAGAATTTAACAAATCAAGGTAACCAAAATGCATAAGAATTTTATGAATTTAAATATTTCATTTAATTATCTTCTTCTAAAATATACTGACTGTATTGTACCAGAGAATACATATTCTGTTCAAATATTAAATATCAACAGAAAAATAACTATTATCTTTAAAAGTATTCTAAGCCAGCAACAAAATGATAAAATCTCTTAGAATAACTTTGGAAAATGTGTTGGATCTTCATCAAGTAAACTGTAAAACTTTACTGTGGTAAATAAAAGACAAAATCTTCTATAAACACAAGATATGCTATATTATTTGTTAGGAGGAAAATTTGACAAACTGATCTAAATATCATCTCTAAGTGCTAATGAGGTGATACAGCCAAGATAATTTTGAAAATAAGAATAATGAAGAGATCTTGCACTATTAGATTAAAATATTGATGGAATATAAAGCTAAAACAAATCAACATAGGACTGGTGCAAGAATAGCAAAAAATGTTTATGTAATCTACATCTTTATATATGTTGATAAACTTATAAATCCTAAAGGTGTTATTTCAAATTAGAAAATAGTGACAGACAATTGAAAAACTTCATAGGATAAGACTAAAAGAATCAACTACAATTTTATTTTAAATTTCTGTATCTAAACAATCTCTAGAACAATTATAATCAAAATTGAAAGGTGAGTGAAATGCAGGTAACATTTGCAACATAGAGTTCAAACCCTTGCTATGTAGAGTTCTAACAAATAAGTGAGACAACTGCCTACATCCCAGTAGAAAATGTTTGAAAGACAAAATAGGAAATTCATAAATAAAGAATACAAAAGGTAAACCTATGAAAAGAAATTGTATATTATTAAAATTGAATAAATTTGCTTAGTATACTGTTAGCAATCAAAGAGATTTAAACATAGATACTTTGAAAAATTGCTTCTGTATCAAATTGGCCCAAATTTCTGTATGATAAAGTGTTGAATATAGGCATATATCTGTATATATGTATAAATATATATGTAGATATACATAATATATACACATAATATATACACACACATATTTGTATATGTAGTATATTCTAATAACAATGTAAGTGTATATATACATATACCAAATATATATTTATTTTTAAATA
>NW_016874292.1:0-1235 GCF_001698545.2 Rhinopithecus bieti
TAAAATCTATACTTCTGAAATTTTTAAACTGATCAAAACGTTGAAGAAAAGCAGTTTCTGTTTTGATCTACTTAACAGTACCTAACAGTCATTCTTCCATAGTAGGGGAGGGAATTTAATTGATCTAAGTTTTTGTTTATGTATAATATAAATACATAAACAGAAATATAAATACATGTATAATAATAAAATGAAGGGATGCTTCAGGAATCTTGAAGAAAAAGAGGATCAGTCTCTCCTTTATGTTTGAAAAGCAGGGGAAAGATAAGTAGAGTAGTAGTTAGGAAATCTGAATTCTAGTCCTTCTTAAATATAATACTCTAGTAAACTATGACCATGGAAAAGCCACTGCCTTTTCTGAATCAGTTCATGCTATCTCTTTGACCTATCTCAGAGTGTGACTGGAAGCCCTCAAGGGCAGGCACTATGTCTTATTCAGCTTTGTATTTTCCGTAATAGTGCCTTACATAATGAAATGATAAATGGTGGTCTTTGTTGAATTGAAGAAGATTCAAATTGTAGTCCTGTCTTTGAGAGAGTAAATCAGCCTCCTTAAACCTCAGTTTTCTTCATCTTTAAAATAGAGATAATGTTACCAGCAGCAAGTTGAAGTGGGCACCACAGTCCTTGATCCTTGTCTTTTTGGGAGAAAGAATTCAGCCAAGAGACAGAACTAGATTTAAGGCAGAAATGGGAGTTTATTGAAGCAAAGTAAAGTATACTTGAAAGGGACCAGGTGGGCAACCTGAAAGATTTGAGTGCCCTGCCTGATCGTTGGCTCAGGGCTCTTATAGATGTACTATTTCCTTTTTTAATCCCAGTCTCTTCCTCTCATGTCTCCCACTGGGCAGGCTGTTGGTTAATTGCTGCACGTGCAGGGTCTTGCCAGTATCTGGGAGGGACCACACGCACCCTTTGGTGGTTGAAGTTATACACATGCCCTCTTAGGGCAATTTTCTCTTACTGATCTAGTGCCCCTAGAGGAAGGTCATATACAGGTCAAACTCCACCATTTTGCCCTTTACTATATGTGCCCCTTACTGTGCATGCCTGGAAATGTCCCCAGAGAAAGGGCAAACTGCCATTTTAGTTCTTATTGGGAAGTTTTTTGTTTGTTTGTTTTTGTTTTTGTTTTTTTTCCCAAGACGGAGTCTTGCTCTGTCATCCAGGCTGGAGTGCAGTGTCGCGATCTTGGCTCACTGCAACCTCCATCCCCGGATATTTTTTTTTTTTTT
>NW_016874293.1:0-607 GCF_001698545.2 Rhinopithecus bieti
TCAGCAGGAGAGCAGGGGGGTCAGCAGGAGAGCAGGGGGGTCAGCAGGAGAGCAGAGTCGTCAGCAGGACAGCAGGGGGCAGCGGCACCATGAAAATCTCTTCTAGTCAAGTGAGCCTGCCGCAGCCCCAGAGGGCACGATGCCCGTTCCCAGCCTCCCTGAGCACAACCGCCGTCCTGGGGCTCTGAAAGGGATGGTATCTTGTTCTTCACTGCTGGCCTGGGGGCCAAGAGCAGGGGCTCATGCCTAGAGTCCCAGACTCTGGGAAGCTGACTGGGCGAATTTCTTGAGACCAGGTGTTCAGGACCAGCCTAGGCAGCATAGCGAGATCCTGTCTCTATAAAAAACATAAAACTTAACTGGGCATGGTGGCTTACGTCTGTCATCCCAGCACTTTGGGAGGCCAAGGAGGGTGGATCACTTGAGGTCAGAAGTTCAAAACCAGCCTGGCCAATATGGCGAAACCCCATCTCTACTAAAAACAAAAATTAGCCAGGCGTGCTGGTGCGCACCTGTAATTCCAACCACCTGGGAGACTAAGGCAGAGAATGGCTTGAACCCGGGAGGTGGAGCTTGCAGTGAGCTGAGATCCTGCCACTGCACTCCA
>NW_016874294.1:0-1245 GCF_001698545.2 Rhinopithecus bieti
TGGGAAAGAATCTAAATGAAAAGGAACACGTAACACAATTTCAAAAAATCTATTTTCGATTCCAAATTTTACTAAAGTACATAGGAAAAAATATTCTACTTGTTAATGTATTCCTCTGAAACACATAAAAAAGAAAAGGGTGGGAAACACTCCTTTGCCTTATGTCACCAAAAGGTGCCACATTCAACATAAGAACACTCTTCGTGATTATAAATGAACATTTTTTTTCATTCTTGTGGATGAAAACATACAAAATCTAAAAGAAAGCTGCTAATGCCAAAAGATACCACTGTCTTCAATTATCCAGTCAATGAATACTAAGTAAAATACAACTTCAAAAGAACAGAGGTTATGCATTTTTTAATACCTAAGACATTACATATCATATTTGGGTTCTTCCACTGTTTCCTTGAAATTGCTGGTATGAATATATAATCCACTGAGGTAGTTTCACTTTTCTGCCAACCAAAGTAGCTTTTATCTTTTATTTACCTTAATTCAAAATCTGCAACCAGATTCTAAAGGCCACCTTCTATTTCTAACATACACAATCAAAGGTAGAAGTAGTTTTCCATAAAATAGACTCAGAAGGAATACAAAAACATTTGCTCTTCTCTATCAAATTTTACAAATGTAAAAGCAGTTTTTCTTAGCATTTCTTAATTAACTCTGAAAAGTATTCAGGCAAAATTCCAATAACGGTCTAGAATATCAAAGCTAAGAATTTTTCCTTTATGTTTCTTCTTTACATTTTGACCACAATCCATATTTTGTCTCTCTTTTTTAAGTGCACCTTAGTGGTCTGCATCTAGCAATAACTGTTTTAATAACCTAAGCAAAAAAGCCAAAGTCCACAAACATACTTTGTTTCTACATTTTGAATGCAGAGGAAAAATAGATTTTTTTCTTTCAGGAAAACTTAGATCTAAGTTACTGAGTTCCCTTTAAATGGATTTATCATTACCTGGCAGAGCCAAAAATGTCTTCAAGCTCTACATTTCTATAGGTAATTATCAAACCAAACAACATTTAAAGTACTCAAGAACAAAGTTCACTTTTTTCCAAACAATAAACGATGTTATGGTTTGAAATAATTTAATGAATGAATAAATTTAATGAATGACTCCTGCTGCTCAAGTTATAACAAATTCCAAAGGCAAACTCTGTCCTTTCGTTTCATTATTTCAACTACACATATGAAAACCCCCAATTCTTTTGATTACATTCAACTAGATCCAATGTATT
>NW_016874295.1:0-607 GCF_001698545.2 Rhinopithecus bieti
AGTTTTCATCTGAGGACATTTCCTTTGTCACCGTAAGCTTCATGGCACTAAGAAGTATCCCATTGCAGATATCAAGACAACTGTGCTAGCTAACTCCGCACTGAACACAAACGTGTAACTCTGTGAATTCCATTCACTCATCGCAATGCAGTTTCTAAGAAAGCTTCTTTCCAGTTTCTGTCTGAGGTTATTTCCTTTTTCACCATAGCCCTCAATGAGCTCCCAAATATCACTCTGCAGAATCCACGAGAACAGTGTTAGCAAACTGTTCCAAGAAGGAAGGGTGGAACTCTGCCTGATGAAGTCACACATCGGAGAGCAAACTCTCAGAAAGCTTCTCTCTACTTATTATCTGAGGATACGTCCTTTTTCACCATGGGCCCCTTTTGGCTCCCAAATATCACTTTGCAGATTTCACGAAAAGAGTGTTAACAACCTGCTTCCTGAGGACTAAGTTGTAACTCTCTGAGGTGAATTCACAGACCACAGAGAAGTTTCCCAGAAAGCTTCTTTCTCGTTTTTAAATGATGATATTTCCTTTATCAGTGAAGGCCTCAATGCGATCCTAAGTAACCCTTCTCAAGTACCTCCAAGACCGTGTTAATGG
>NW_016874296.1:0-2853 GCF_001698545.2 Rhinopithecus bieti
CTTCCATTTTCCAAATAAGGCTTCCATAGATACCTCATCAGAATAAGGCAAACTGTGAGTACTTTAAAAAAAAAAAAATCCAAGGATTTGGGCAAGGTGGCACCTGCCTGCAACCCCAGCTACTAGGGAGGCTGAGGCAGGAGGATCTCTTGAGCCCAGGAATTCGAGACCAGCCTGGGCAACATAGTGAGACCCCCTTTCTAAAAAATAAAAAATCCAAGAGTTATAATTCCCCAAATACATGCCTCAGAATACTTTAGTCTTGAATTATTCCTGGCAGCTATTACATTATCCCAGCAAACTATTTTACTAATGACTTTTTGCCAGTTTTCTGAAGTAATTTCTGTTAAAATTTTTGAGAACAATTCTAGCCTCCTCATCCAACAACCAGGATTCCCTAATAGTTTCTCTTTCTTTCAACAGTTTCTTAGGAATTAAAACTTCTTATGTCATTCAAACATGTATCCTCTAACATTGTATAACCTTCAAGCCTGCTCTATCTTTGGACATGTCATATTCAGCCATGAACTCTGATGTATAGCCTGGGCTTCAATCAAAAAAACTTTTTTTTAAATCAACTTGATTGCTGAGAATGAGCAAAGCATGGAATAAGCAGCCTTTATACTAAGCTGAGTTTTTAATGTAGTCACTAAATTAAATGTATAAACAAAAGTGTGGTAACATATAGCACAATCTATACAGTTCAGTTCAGAAAGAGATCTTTTGTTGTGATCACATTCAAAACTGGATACCTGGTGAATGAAAGTTACCCAATATAATTCAGTTGGACTATTCAGGAAGTAGTGCTACAGGAAACAAAAACAAAAAGAATAATAATTTAATTGGACTAGCTAGCCAACTGTTGCCTGTGTAAAGTGATCACTCAACATGAAGTCAAGAGACTACTTCAATAAAAAAACAGAAAGCACAGCGTGGTTGGGTTGTAAACACGAGTTCTCCTTTCTTGTATTCTTATTGTCTAAAGAGGAGCAGAGTAAAGTACAAGGAGAAAATCATGTTTTATAAGAGTCGAGTGAACTGGACTTTCTTTTTTCTTTTTTTTCTATTTCTTTTTTCTTTCTTTTTTTTCTTTTTTTTGAGATAGGGTCTCATTCCAGTCACCTAGGCTAGAGTGCAGTGGCACAATCACAGTTCACTGCAGCCTCGACTTCCCTGTAGCTGGGACTATAGGCACGTGCCACCATCCCCTGCTAATTTTTGTATTTTTTGTAGAGACAGGGTTCTGCCATGTTGCCCTTGAACTCCTGAGCTCAAGCAATCTACACACCTTGGCCTCTCAAAGTGCCTGGATTATAGACATGAGCCAGGGCACCCGGCCTGAATTAAGCTTTCTAACTATGAAAGAAAGTCACAAAACCGTTAGCTAGAAGTTCCTGCGCCTTGAAAATAATTCCTCCTACTGTACTACTCCAAAATCGATACCATTGGGGGAAGAATTATTGAGTGAAATGTTTTCTTTCCCAACCATCTCCAATATCTTACTAAAAAGAAAAATGTGAAAGGAAAACTGTTGCGGCAAGATATTGTACCAACAGGCCTTATTTGGGTCACTATGCCTTAGTCACCCTTGTCCCACAATAGCACTTCTCTGTTCTCAATACCTTGCTCCTGTCCTTTTAGACCCAGTTAGTACCTTTTCACTTCCAAGAAGTGGGCTAGTGTAATGGAAAGAATGCTAGGCTTGAAGCCTATTCTCAAATCTTGGCTCTGTTACTCAACTACCTAAGTCAGATCTCTTGTCTTCTTGGTGATCGTTTTCTATACTTTAAAATGGGAGCAATAAAACTTATCTCACAGAATTAAAGTTGGTGCAAATGTTTACTTCTAATGGCCAAAACTGCAATTACTTTTGCACCAACCTATATATACTTGGCGTATAGTGTTATGAGTAAATATTTGTTTACTTATTTATTTTAAGGCTTCTTCCAATTACTCCAGCATATATAGTTTTTCTTCCAAATCTGTGAACCCTGACACATCATTAGTAACAGTTATTTGATACTTAATCCAATGCAGGGTACTTTTTTACTTACAAATTTAAGAATTAAGTGAGGCCAGGCGCCGTGGCTCACACCTGTAATCCTAGCACTTTGGGAGGCCAAGGTGAGTGGATCACGAGGTCAGGAGATCGAGACTATCCTGGCTAACATGGTAAAACCTCGTCTCTACTAAAAATAACAAAAATTAGCTGGGCGTGGTGGCACATGCTTGTAGTCCCAGCTACTTGAGAGGCTGAGGCAGGAGAATCACTTGAACCCAGGAAGCAGAGGTTACAGTGAGCCAAGATCATGCCACTGCACTCCAGCCTGGGCTAAGGAGGGAGACTTCGTCTCAAAAAAAAAAAAAAAAAAAAAGAAGAGATTACAATCTTTGAGTACATGGCAGTAGTCCAGACTTCTAAGTGGGCTGTGCCTCAGATCTCAGAAGTGTTGACTGAATTCATGTCTTAATCGTCTGTGCCTCTTGTAGCTCTCTCTGTTAATAGGAAACTATTGTGGGAATGAAAAGGGAAATGTATTTTGTTTTGTGCTCTATGGGGATAAAGACCATGGTTCATTTTGCATCTAACCATAGTTTTTATCCCAGTGTTTTGCATGTAATTTTTATCTTCTAAAAAAATAGACACATTGAACTTTTAGAAGTGATTTTCTTTCTAATTTTTTTTTTTTTTTTTTTTTTTTTTTTTTGTGGGGGTTTTTTTTTTTGGAGACGGAGTCTTGCTTTGTCACCATGCTGGAGTGCAGTGGTGTGACCTCAGCTCACTGCAACCTCTGCCTCCCGGGTTCTAGCAATCTTCCTGCCTCAGTCTCCCTAGTAGCTGGGACTACAGGC
>NW_016874297.1:0-787 GCF_001698545.2 Rhinopithecus bieti
CCAGCCTGGGTGATAGAGCAAGATTTTGTCTCAAAAAAAAAAAAAGATATGTCTATTTGGAATGTGTGAATATGAACTTATTTGGAAAATGGGTATTTGCAGTTAAGGATCTTGAGATGAGATCATTCTGGTTCAGGATGAGAGCTAAATCCAGTGACAAGTACATAAGATAAAAACATAAGACACAGAAGAGAAGACACAGACATGGGGAAGTCAGCCACGTGAGGACAGGGCAGAGGCTGGAGCGAGGCGTTCACAGAGGGTCCTTCAACAATGCAGGGCTGTGAGGGGCCAACCACCTTGCCGTCGAAAATCCTCATGACACTTTTTTTTTTTTGAGACAAGGTCTTGCTCCATTGCCCAGGCTGGAGTACAGTGGTGCAATCATAGCTCACCGAAGCCTTGACTGCCCAGGCTCAAGCCACCCTCCTGCCTCAGTCTCCTGAGTAGCTGGCACTACAGGTGTGCACCACCACACCCGGCAAATATTTTTTTGTTGTTCTTTAAGAGATGGGTTTCAATGTGGCCCAGGCTGGTCTCAAACTCCTGGGTTCAAGTGGTCCTCCCACCTTGGCCTCCCCAAAGTGCTCAGATTACAGATGTGAGTCACTGCACTCGGCCTTTATATAACTTTTACTTCCCCAAAACATAACTACTAACAGCCTGCTGTTGACAAGACTTAGCAACAATGTAAGCAGTTAACACATATGTATATGTTCTATGTATTATATACTGTTTCTCACAATAAAGTCACCTAGAGAAAGGAAAATCTTATTAAGAAAATAGT
>NW_016874298.1:0-1631 GCF_001698545.2 Rhinopithecus bieti
GCTTTGGAGTAGCCTTGGCCGAGAGGAAGGGTCCATTCAGATGATTGGGGAGTGGGGCTTAGAATTTTATTTTAGTTTACAAAAGTGATGGGGCTGTGTTAAAAGGAAAAAAAATATACAGATCATGGTACAGGGACTGGGAATAGGGGAAGGAACTGGGTGGGCTGTAGGTTAATTATAACACAGAGTGACCAGGGTAGGCTGGGTTGAGAAGGTGACAGTTTGACAAAGATGTGAAGGGGGAGGAGTCAGTCAAGTAGATATCTGTGGTGAAGGCCTTCCAGACAGAAGGGACAGTTGGAAAAAAGTCAGAGGCTGAGTCGTTCCGACATGGCACAGACGCCACAAGGACACCTGCGCACTGGCAGGAAGCTGAACAGAAGGCCGGAGGTGCCACGGTGACAGGGATTTGATCCTGTTGGGCCAGGTATGCTTCTGCTCTGCCAGTGACACGGAAAGGGACAACGAAGGGCCACAGATGCCAAAAGCATGTCTGCGCAGCCTGTAGAGTTCAGGCGACAGAGGGACCTGGGCAGGAGCAGTCAGAACCAGGATGACTTGGGCAATGGGCTAGGACAGGCAAGGGGGCTGGCGCAGCCCACCCTGACTTGACGTGCTAATCTGGGTGTTCATGTCCTTGTTGCTGTGGACATCTGTGTCGTGGCAACAGAACCACATCCTCGATTAGGAGGCTTGAACCCAGTCAACAGTCCTCTTTCCCTACAGACCCTGGGGGATGCCAGTACCACATGCACTTGCTCTAGGGTACTCTAAGAGTTTGGTAAACCCATCGCTGCTGTCCCACTGGGAGGCCACAACTGAACCTGATGGAGTAACATACTGGCCGAGACATATTTAAAAATTCTGGCAGGGTGCAGTGGCTCACGCCTGCAATCCCAGCAGTTTGGGAGGGTGAGGCAGGCAGATCACTTGAGGTCAGGAGTTCGAGAACAGCCTGACCAACATGGTGAAACACTGTCTCTACAAAAAATACAAAAAAATTTTCCGGGTGCAGTGGCATGCTCCTGTAATCCTAGCTACTTGGGTGGCTGAGGCAGGAGAATCGCTTGAACCCAGGAGGTGGAGATTGCAGTGAGCTGAGATTGTGCCACTGCACTCCAGCCTGGGCGACAGAGTGAGTCTCTGTCTCAAATAAATAAATAAATAAATAATTTTGTAGCCTCTTTTATTAGGAGTTCTGGAATTAGGGAAGAGAGGAAAGTTACAACCCTCCTCCCTGACTCCAGGGGAAGAGAATCTCATTGCACAGATGTCCTCTGTTCACTCGATTCTCCTGGAGCATTTCTAATGCACACAGAGCTGCTACAATCATAACCATTACTGACCAAGTATTCTGGTGAAACCGAATAAACTTGTTCTGAGTGCTGACCGGACGGACACTCTGGGGACAGGGGGATGCTTTTGACTGTGTCCTTGCTGGCAGATGACCCCCACACTGGGGTGGGGATGGTAAGGAGAGTCATGGCAGAATTCAACCCACAGTCTCCTAGGAGCACACCTGTGTGCTACCCTCACCTGAGGGATGTGTGTGTGCAAGGGTTGGGTCAGGACAGACTCTTCAGAAGAGGGGAGGTTTTGCGGCAGGCACTTTGATTCTGCACAGCTTACAC
>NW_016874299.1:0-787 GCF_001698545.2 Rhinopithecus bieti
CAATTCTCCTGCCTCAGCCTCCCAAGCAGCTAGGATTACAGGAACACAACACCACGCCTGGCTGCTTTTTGTATTTTCAGTAGAGATGGGGTTTTGCTATGTTGACCAGGCTGCTCTTGAACTCCTGACCTCAAGTGATCTACCCTCCTTGGCCTCACAAAGTGCTGGGATTATAGGCATGAGCCACTGTGTTTGGCCCTATATCCATATCTTTCCCAATGCAGCCAGATCCAATGGCCCATCCCTTCAAACACTCTCTTACCTCTTGAATTTATTTTATTTTTACTTTAATATAATTATAAAATAGGTATATGTGTGCTGGTTATTCTCCATTATTTCCTCCACCCGACTTCCAATCCTGCTCTTCTCTGTCCTGCTCTTGCCCTGGGAGGTTAACCCCTATGGATCGCACAGTTCAAGTTCCTGTGCTACATGACTTCTGGTTGGATTCAATCAATGGGAAGCAGCAAGATATTGGTAGGAGGGAGGAAAAACAGGTCAGGGTGGCACTTACCGCTGTAAACCAGCTCTGACACTCCAGCTCTGACACTGTGACTCAAACAGGAAAAACATGAAACTCTATTTATACCCTTCTCCCTTCTCCTCTATGAAACGAAAGCCTTAAGTCACTAGCATGGGGCAGCAAATTCTGTCACCCCAGGGAACAAATGAAGATCTACTGCAGCTGGGGAAAGAATAAAAGAAAAAAGGGTGAAAAAGGGAAAGAAAGAGTACAAGAAAAAAGGTAACAGTCCTGGACCCAGAATACTATACCAACACAATTAAA
>NW_016874300.1:0-787 GCF_001698545.2 Rhinopithecus bieti
GCGGCTGCCCTGCCGTGGATGCGCTGGTGGCGCAGCACGTGCTCGCGGCGCCCGAAGCCCTTGCCGCACTCCCAGCAGGCAAAGGGCCGCGCTCCCGAGTGCGTCTTGCGGTGGCGCACCAGGTGCTCGCGCCAGTAGAAGGTCTTGCCACACTCGCAGCACGCGTGGGGCTTCTCACGGGCGGGCAGAGGGCGCAGCGCGGGCCCGGGGCTGCCGGGGTGCGTGTCGCGGTGGCGCCGCAGGTGCTCCTTGCGCCGAAAGGCCTTTCCGCACTCCGGGCAGGCGTGCGGCTTCTCGCCCGAGTGGCTCTGCCGGTGGCGCAGCAGATGAGCTGGTTTCAGGGACGTCTTGCCGCACTCGGGGCAGGACGTGGTGCCCGGGGCCGCCAGGAAGGCGGGCAGGCCAGGCGCCAGCGGGGGACTGCTGGGCTCCTGCTTGTAGGGGCGCACAGCCTGGGGGTCCCCAGGCGCCGGCCCCTCAGCCCCAGGGGCGGTGCCTGCTGGGAAAAGAAACAGAGTTAGCGTCTGGGTCTGCACCAGGGCGGAGCAGGCACAGCACAGGCTGGGGTGGAGGCAGGGAGGGAAGCCTTAAAGACAGAAACCATTGGGGTGGGAAGAGGGCTGGAATGTGGGCTTATTCATGTCTGTGTCCCCCATACCTAGTAGTGCCTGGCATACAGTCTTAATAGTTAATAGTTAATAGTTGATGGCTGGCTGGCTGGATGATGGATGGGTGGATGAAGAATGTGTGGGTGGATGATGGCTGGATGAATAGACAGATGATGGAT
>NW_016874301.1:0-3715 GCF_001698545.2 Rhinopithecus bieti
CCTTCCTCCCTCCTTTCTCCTTCTTCCTTTTCTTTCTTCTTCTTTTTTTTTTTTTTTTTCTGAGACAGAGTTTTACCTTGTCACCCAGGCTAGAGTGCTGTGGCACAATCTCGGCTCACTGCAACCTCCACCTCCTGGGTTCAAGTGATTCTTGTGCCTCGGCCTCCTGAGTAGCTGGAATTACAAGGGTGCGTTACCATGCCTGGCTAATTTTTGTATTTTTTTTAGTAGAGATGGGGTTTCACCCTGTTGGCCAGGCGGGTCTTGAACTCCTGACCTCAAATTATCTGCCCACCTTGGCTTCCTAAAGTGCTAGGATTACAGGTGTGAGCCACTGTATCCGGCCCCTGACAGCTTCTTTAAATCAGTGTTTTGAATTCTTTATCTGGCATTTTGAAGATTTGTTTTTTAGTTAGGATCCATTGCTAGAGAATTACTGTGTGTTTCTCTGGGGGTGTCATAGCACCTTTTTTTTTTTTTTTTTCATATTTCCAATATTACTGTGCTGATTCACTTGCATCTGGGATAACAGTTGCTTCTTCTTATTTTTTAGTTTGCTTTTGTTGGGGCAGGACTTTTTTTCCCTTGAGGATGTATCTATGATGTATGTTGAGTAGGGTGATTTGGCTTTGCTTCAGGGTGCATTCAGTGACATAGACACTGTATTATAGTGTTGGTTATAAAGTAGTCTTAGTATGGTGACTTTCTCAAATGCCAGTGATAGTAGTAATGTACTGGGTGGGTGATTGGGCTCAAGGCCTCCTGCCTAGCTGGGGTGGGCAATGGTGGCAGCAGAGGTCATACAAAGCTTGTTTTCTTCCAAGGCACTATGCAGTTGTATTAATAGATATTGTGATGGGTGGTGCAGAGTGACTTACTAGGAGGTGGTACTTGCAAATGAGCATCAGCTGCAATAGTGACAGTAGGGTGATTAACCTTTGTAATTCAAGAATTATTCAGGTATCTCAGGTACTGAGCTGGGCCATGAAACTTTCAGGGGTTCTGGTCTTGTGCTCTGCTTCCAGGGTAGATTATGGGGTAAAACCAGGCAGGCTGGACTAGTCAAGCTCATGTTTGAGTCCCCTGAATGGGTACTTTGGGCCTGGGATAAAATTTCCAGTGGCTGCCTCATACATTGTTTCAAGAATTACTTTATCTTAGATAATCTTGGTATCTGGTAGTGTAAGTCTTCCAGCTTTGTTCTTCTTCAGAATTGGGTTGGCTATTGTAGGTCCTTCAGATATTGGTGTAAATTTTAAAGTCAGTTTGTCATTTTCTGCCAACAAGTAAGTAAATAAATAAAACCTCCTGGGGCATTTTTATTATGATTCCATTGAATCTGTAAATCAAGTTGGGGAGAATTGACAATTTGATATTATTAAGTCTTCTAATTCATGACTAGCTTCATTTATTTAAGTCTTCTTAAATAAGTTTTTTTCTTCAGCTTTTAAGTTCCAGGGTACATGTGCAGGATGTACAAGTTTATTACATAGGTAAACATGTGCCATGGTGGTTTGCTGCACAGATAATCCATCACCCAGGTATTAAACCCAACATCCACTGGCTGTTCTTCCTGATGCTGTCCCTCCCCTCACTCCCACCCACGACAGGCCCCAGTGTGTATTGTGCCCCGCCGTGTGTCCATGTGTTGTCATCGTTCAACTCCCACTTATAAGTAAGAACATGCAGTATTTAGTTTTCTGATCTTGCATTAGTTTGCTGAGGATAACGGCTTCTAGTTTCATCCATGTCCCTGCAGAGGACATGTTCTCGTTCCTTTTTATGGCTGCATAGTATTTCATGGTGTATGTGTACCACATTTTCTTTATCCAGTCTGTCATTGATGGGCATTTGGGTTGATTCCATGTCTTTGCTATTGTGAATAGTGCTGCAGTGAATATATATAAGTCATTCTGTTCCTTTGGATATAAACCCAGTAATGGGATTGCTGGATCAAATGGTATTTCTGCTTCTAGATCTTTGAGGAATCACTACACTGTCTTCCACAATGGTTGAACTAATTAAACTCCCACCAACAGTGTAAAAACATTCCTTATTCTCCACAACCTTGCCAACATCTGTTGTTTCTTGGCTTTTTAGTAATTGTCATTCTGACTGGCGTGAGATGGTATCTCATTGTGGTTTTGATTTGCATTTCTCTGATCAGTGATGTTGAGCTTTTTGTCAATTGTTTGTTGGCAACATAATGTCTTCTTTTGAGAAGTGTCTGTTCATATCCCTTGCCCACTTTTTAATGTGTTTTTTTTCTTGTGAATTTATGTTCCTTGTAAACTCTAGATATTAGACCTTTGTCAGGTGGATAGATTGCAGAATTCTTTTCCCATTCGTTGTCCGTTCACTCTGATGATAGTTTCTTTTGCTGTGCAGAAGCTGTTTAGTTTAATTAGATCCCATTTGTCAATTTTTGCTTTTGTTGCTATTGCTTTTGTCGTTTTCTTCATGAAATCTTTGCCCATGCCTATGTCCTGAATGATATTGCCTAGATTTTCTTCTAAGGTTTTTATAGCTTTGGGTTTTACATTTAAGTCTTTAATTCATCTTGAGCTATTAAATAATTTTTGTATAAGGTGTAAGGAAGGGGTCCAGTTTCTGTTTTCTGCATATGGCTGACCAGTTTTCCCAGTGCATTTTTATTAAATAGAAAATCCTTTCCTCACTGGTTACTAGTACAAAAACAGACATGTAGACCAATGGAACAGAATGGAGAACTCAGAAATAGGACCAGACATCTACAACCATCTGATCTTCTTAAATATGTTTTTTAAGAGTTCTGATCATTTTCAGTGGCACAATTTTACATAATTTTTCTTTAGATATGTTCCTAGGTATTTGATCTTTATGTGTATATTATTGTAAATAATGTTTTTAAAATTTTGTTTTCTAATTTTTTGTTGCTAGTGTATGACAATGCAATATTGGCCTCCTGTTCAACAGACTTGACACATTCACTTATTAATTATAATTGTTTGTGGAATCGTTTGGATTTTCTGCATCCACCATCCTGTAATCACAAATGCAAATGTCAGTTTTTACTTCTTCCTCTCCAGTCATTACGACTTTTATTTCATTTCTTCCCTAATATGCTGTCTAAGACCTCCTGGAAAATGCTGAATAAAAATAATGATAATAGACAAAGTAAGCAGGATAAAAGCCTTTGAAGAAATTACCAACTGACATAGTCTTTGCTTTGTAGCTTTAGGTCACCCCTCATCACCCAATATTATAAAATTGCAATTCAGTAGGATTCTCAGAAACTGTCCAATTTGACCCTGATTTAATTCTCAACATTCTCCAGTAAACACTATGCCTTGCCTGTTTGACTTTGTTAACAGACGTGTCAGACAATCATGTGGTGAAGTGTGATTTTACTTGTTTATTCACCCTGAGATTTGCAGACAGTGTTAGTTCGTTTTGTGTTGCTGTAACAGAATACCACAGACTGGGTTATTTTAAATCAGCAGAAATGTATTGGTTCACAATTCTGGAGGCTGAAGAGTCCAGTGTCAAGGTGCCAGCTTCTGACAAGAACCTGTACATACATACATACATACATACATATATATATATATATATATAGTCTATATATAGTCTATATATATAGTCTATATATAGTCTATATATAGTCTATATATAGTCTATATATAGTCTATATATATATAGTCTATATATAGTCTATATATATAGTCTATATATA
>NW_016874302.1:0-787 GCF_001698545.2 Rhinopithecus bieti
ACTTAAATGGAATAAAATTATACAAAGTATAACGGAATTAAACTAAAATTAATAATATATATCAAGCAAAATTTCCAACACTTGAAAACTAAACAACCCATTTTTAAATGAACCATTATTCTAGGCATGACCTTCAAAGAAAATAAGAAAGTAACTTAAGTTAAATGGAAATAAATAACCTATTATAATTTACCAAATGCAGATATAGAAAAGCTTAAAGGAATATTTATACTGTCAAATGCTTATAGTAGAAAAAGAAAAACTCAAATCAATAAACTAAGCATCCACCTGAATAAACCAAAGAAAGGAGAACAATATAAACCAAATATAAACCAAAGAAAACAGGAGAAAGTAAATAATAAAAATAAAAGTAGAAGTCAATGAAATAAACACTAGAAGTCAAACAACTTTTGTAAAATGATGAAAGAAAAAAAATTGGAAACCAGATAATCAAAAGTAGAGAAATAGAGAAAACCTAGGAAACAAAATCTGGGTCTTTGAAAAAGTTAATAAAATTGATAAAGTTCTAGAATGACTGACAAAGAAAAAAGAGAGAAGTCACAAATTACCAGTACTGGAAATGAACAAGGGGCGATGACTACAGAGCATTCAGACATTAAAATGGAAATAATGGAATTTTTTTAACATTTTATTTTATTATTACTATACTTTAAGTTCTAGGGTACATGTGCATAACGTGCAAGTTTGTTACATATATATACTTGTGCCATGTTGGTGTGCTGCACCCATCAACTCGTCAGCACTCACCAACTCGTCAGCACTCACC
>NW_016874303.1:0-1251 GCF_001698545.2 Rhinopithecus bieti
CACTGCACTCCAGCCTGGGCGACAGAGCGAGACTCCGTCCCAACAAAAAAAAAAAAAAGTTTTCAAACAGCTTTAGGAAAAGGGAGAAGAGCAAAAATTCTTACCTATTTATTTATTTACTTATTTATTTATTTAGAGAGGGAGTTTCAGTCTTGTTGCCCAGGCTGGAATGCAACCGCGTGATCTCAGGTCACTGCAAGCTCCGCCTCCCAGGTTAATGCCATTCTCCTGCCTCAGCCTCCTGAGTAGCTGGGACTACAGGCGCCTGCAGCCCTTTGTAGAGACGGGGTTCCGCCATATTGGCCAGGCTGGTCTCGAACTCCTGACCTCACGATCCGCCCGCCTTGGCCTCCCAAAGTGCTGGGATTACAAGCATGAGCTACCGCACCCGGTCCCTCTTCTGCTATTTTCTTTCTCAAATTCTCTTTCCTGTACACATAGTGTGCCCAAGTCCATCCCTCCACTCCAGCCTGGGCGATACGGAGACTTCATCTCAAAAAAAAGAGGGCCGGGGGCGATGGTTCACGCCTATAATCCCAGCACTTTGGGAGGCCGAGGCAGGCGATTACCCGAGGTCGGGAGTTCGAGACCAGCATGATCAATACGGAGAAACCCCGTCTCTACTAAAAATACAAAATTAGCCGGGCGTGGTAGCACATGCCTGTAATCCCAGCTACTCGGGAGGCTGAGGCAGAAGCGGAGGTTGCAGTGAGCCGAGATCGTGCAGTTGAACTCCAGTATGGGCAACAAGAGCGAAACTCCGTCTCAAAAAGAAAAGAAAAGAAAAGAAAATAGCAGAAGAGAGAAAGGTGCTATTAAGAGTCATGGGAGGGGGCAGGGCAGGACTGATTAAAGGACCGGTTTGTGCTACAAGTGCAGGCCGAGGCAGGGTTACCATCTGACTGACTGCTGTGTCTATAAAGGCAGAGATTAGGATCAGGTGGTCCAGAAGCCTGAATGGGGGAAGGAAACAGGTTCCTGCTACAGATCCAGTGTCTGGGGTTCAAATGAGCCAGGAGTCTTCCGGGCACTGTGTGGGTTCTTGGCAGAACACCCTAGGAGCAAAGCTGCCATGGGCACAATTCCTGAGGGTGGAACCCTGTACTGGGAGGAGTGGGGCCATGCGAATGCCCAGTGGGCGTGCTCAGGAGTGGGTTAGCATTGGGTGGGGGCTGGCAGCAGGGTGCAGGGAAGGGATGTTTCTCAGAACTCCTTTCCTCTTAAGTTCTCAGTCCCCTCTCCCCGGGAGGC
>NW_016874305.1:0-787 GCF_001698545.2 Rhinopithecus bieti
GAGGGTTTAAGGTGGCTTCAAAGGATCCATAACGTACACCAAGAAATGAATAACAAATGGGACAGGAATGAAGCTCATACTAAAATGCTTATACAATTCTACTCATTTACTCTGGGTAGACTACAAATTTGTCTCTAAGCTTTCTAGCAGGCAGTCTAGAAAAGGAAACTTAATTAGTTACATCACTTACAGTGTCTGTAAAACAAAAACAAACCAATTATCCAAGTGAAGCACTGGTATTCCTAATACTAAGACCAGAACGAAATTTCTCTTGAGAGGCTTCATAAAGAGGTCAGCATGTGATGTAACAGCCAGTGTTCTCTGTAGCAACCAAATGGGAGATGCAAAGATGAATTTCACAGGGTTCTTACTGCATTTCTCTGAAAAGGCAGATGGCATCACATTAACTTGAAAAATCAGGAAAAGAAATTTTATCATGAGTTTAGGGGTTTGGGGTGGATACAATATGATATATTCTAGATACTCGCCTCTCTGCTCTGCTGGGCAAAACCAAGAATAACAGTTAGAACAATCCAGTACCCAGAATGGCCTCAGAGAAATTATTAAACCACTAAAACTGTATGCAACATTCTGTGAATAAGAAACTGTATTTTTCTTGACAGACAAAATGCAGTTTTATCAATCCTTAAAATACACACGTGACTCACAAAAGAACAATTTCTTAAAAACTCTAGAGCATTAAACAGACTGCAGATCCTTCATGCTATTCTGCAAACATTTTTTTCCCTCTCAGTCTAGCATTTTTTTTTTTAATTTTGCACAAAGA
>NW_016874306.1:0-2385 GCF_001698545.2 Rhinopithecus bieti
GAGGCGGCGGGGCCGGGCCATGGGGGACGGAACCGTCCGCAGCCGCCGGAGCCGGGAGCCCTGCCCAAGCTGGAGCGGCGTCCCCTGCTGAGCCCCGAGCGCCGGGTGAGAGGAGGGCGCGCGCGGCCCCCACCCAGGGCCCCAAGATTCCAGACCCAGCCTCGCGAGGGGCACCCCGGGCGCGGCCCCGAGATCCCAACCCAGGAGCCGGTGAGAGAGGCGCCGGCGGCTAGACCCTGGCCTGGCTGCCCCACCCCGCCCCACCCCGGCGCCCCTCCTGGGCTCCTCCGCCCGCGTCCAGCCGGCCTCCCTCATTGTCCTCGCTCGCCCCGGCCTCATGGCGCGGGGAGGCGTTCCATACACGTTTCCCCTTGGCCTTTGCCTCATCTTCTGCCCTCCACCCACTTCCCCTGCCCCAGGCTCCACACCCACCCGGACTGTGCTGCCTGCCCCTCCCCGGGTGCCACGTGTTCAGCCTGCCAGCCCCGCCCAAACGCACCCCTCAGCCTGGCCACCAGCCTGACCCAGAACCCCTGCGCTGGAGGGAGAGTGGGAATGTCTGCACGTGGGTCTGGATGTGAGCTGCCTGGGAGTCTGGATGTATGGCTGTGGAAGTCCAGGAGCAGTGGCTTTGTTTGTGAGTGTGGGACTTCGTGTGTTACTGTCAACCCGGGTGTGTCTGTGACTGTAGTTCTCTGTGTGTCTGAGTGTGGGTGACTAGCTGGGACCAGGGTGTCCCTGTGATTCTGTGTGCCTGTGAGACTCGCCCTGCTCCCTGAAGCACTGCCAGAAGTGGCTGCTGCTCTCTTGGAACCACAGCTGGAGCCGTCGCCCAGGCAAGACCCCTTCCTGCCATGCCCGGTGCTGTGCCCGTCTCCAGGCCCAAGCATCCCGTTCCGGGAATCAGAACCAGCTGTGCTGGACAGGGCCCAGAGTCGTGGTCCCAGTCCCAAGGGGCTGGCTTTGAGGTCTTAAGCGAGGGGTGTCCCCTGCCCTGCCCCATATTTTGACGTTTTGCTCCAGTGGGAAGGGATTCTGTAGACATCCAGTCTGTATTTGGGCCCCTGGATGCTGAGGGCAACTTCCCAGCCTGGTCGCAGTTGGCCTGGCCTGGGATCTGAATGACCAAACCACTTCCCACCATGGCTCCTGGAAGGACTAAATGCAGTCATGAGTATAAGGTGCTCCTCCATGGTAGGTGCACAGTATTCCGTTTCTTCCCTCTTCCCAAAGCCATGAGTTCTGGGTTAAGGATGCTGCCCTGTGGGGTGTCTGTTCTCAGAGGCACAGGGGCACATGGGGTCTATAGGTAAACATGTCTCCATGCTTAGGTACAAACCAGTGTGGTCAGAGTTCACATGTCTGTGTTCCTGGGAATGCGTGAGTGTGTTTAGAGTTGTGCAATAAGGGTGAGTGCCTGAGTGTGTGTGTCTGTGAGGTGGAGGAAGGTAATTGTATGTGGCTTAGTAGTGGGGTGTGCTTGAGGATGTGAGTATTGAGTTGCCGGGAACTGTGCCTGGGTGTCTGCAGGTAAGTCCTTGAGTCTGTGAGCAGGAAAGGGTATGAGCAGGTCAGTGCGAGGTGTGGCCCACAACTGTGGGCAGCTGGGTGGGAGGTAGGTGGGTAGCCTTGCTTGTCCTGCCCTGACCTGCTGGATCTGTTTCCCTCCCACCCTGCTCAGGCCGGCAGCCGGATGCCCGGGCCCACTGGGCGGGCCAGCGGCCGCCTGCGGGATGAGCAGACTGCTGGGGGGGACGCTGGAGCGCGTCTGCAAGGCTGTGCTCCTTCTCTGCCTGCTGCACTTCCTCGTGGCCGTCATCCTCTACTTTGACGTCTACGCCCAGCACCTGGCCTTCTTCAGCCGCTTCAGTGCCCGAGGCCCTGCCCGTGCTCTCCACCCAGCTGCCAGCAGCAGCAGCAGCAGCAGCAGCAGCAACTGCTCCCGGCCCAACGCCACCGCGTCTAGCTCCGGGCTCCCTGAGGTCCCCAGTGCCCGGCCCGGTCCTACGGCTCCTATGCTGCCACCCTGTCCTGACTCGCCACCTGGTCTTGGTGAGCCTGGAGGGTAGGGCCTGCCTGTGGGGAAACAGTGTTTTATTGATTTGACTAGAGAAATGGCATCCGGACCCATGGGAGTGCCAAGGGTCCAGGTCTGTTGTAAGAGGGCTATTCTTGGGGTTCCCTAGCCCACCCCAGGCTGAGGGTGGGGCTGGTATCTGTGGATTCTGGCCTGATTCCTGACACTGTCCTGCCTGCAGTGGGCAGACTGCTGATCGAGTTCACCTCACCCATGCCCCTGGAGCGGGTGCAGAGGGAGAACCCAGGCGTGCTCATGGGTGGCCGATACACACCGCCCGACTGCACCCCAGCCCAGACGGTGGCAGT
>NW_016874307.1:0-1241 GCF_001698545.2 Rhinopithecus bieti
TTTTCACCAAAGGCTTCAATGCCCTCTGAAATATCCTATTGCAGATTCCAAGAAAACATTTTTAGCAAACTGCTCCATGGAAAGAGTGGTGTAACTCTGTGAGATGAATTCACACATCACAAAGCAGTTTCTCAGAAAGCTTCCTTCTAGTTTTATCTGAGGATATTCCTTTTTCACCATCGTCTCAACTCGCTCCCAAATATCACTTTGTAGATTCCACGAAAACAGTGTTAGCAAACAGCTCCAAGAAAAGTAAGGTGTTACACTGTGAGATGAATAGACACATCACAAAGAAGTTTCTCAGAAAGTTTATAGCTAGCTTTTATCTGATTATATTTCCATTGTCACACTAGGCTTCAATGCAATCCCAAATATCTGTACTGAGATTGCCTAAAAAGAGTGCGACTAAATTGTTCCATGAAAAGAATGGTGTAACTCTGTGATATGAATTCACACATCACAAAGCTGTTTCCCAGACCACTTCTTTCTAGATTTTATTTGCAGATATTTCCTTTTTCTCCATATTCCTCAATGCGCTCCAGAATATTCCATTGCAGATTCCACGAAGAAAGTGTTAGAAAACTTCTCAATGAAAAGAACAGGGTAACTCTGTGAGATGAATTCACACATCATAAAGCAGTTTCACAGAAAGCTTCTTTTTGGTTTTTTTCTGAGGATATTTCCTCATTCACCATAGGTTTCAATGTGCTCCCAAATATCCCTTGATAGATTCCAAGAAAACAGTGTGAGCAAATGGCTCCATGAAAAGAAAGGTGTAACTCTGTGAGATGAATTTACACACAATAAAGAAATTTCTCAGAAACCTTCTTTCTAGTTTTTCATCTGAGGATATTTCCTTTGTAACCATAGGCTTCAATGCAATTCAAAATATCCCTTCTCAGATTCCCCACAAACAGTGCTACCAAACTGCTCCACGAAAAGAGTGTTGTAACTCTGTGAGATTAATTCACACATCTCAAAGCAGTTTTTCAGAAAGATTATTTCCAGTTTTTTTCTGAGGATATTTCCTTTTTCAGCATAGGCCTCAACTGGCTCCCAAATATCCCTTTGTAGGTTACAAGAAAACAGTATTAGCAAACTGCTTCATGAAAAGAGTGGTGTTACTCTGTGAGATGAATACACACACCACAAAGCAGTTTCTCAGAAAGCTTCTTACTAGTTTTTGTCTGAGGATATTTCCTTTGTCACCTTAGGTTTCAAGGCAATCCAAAATATCCCTT
>NW_016874308.1:0-2388 GCF_001698545.2 Rhinopithecus bieti
AATCATGCCACAGTTTTCATAAATACTTGCAGTTATAAGGATAATTGCACATTTGGTTTAAGTAATCAAGAAGTTACTTAGGAAGTGCCACAGAAGGTTTGAAGATAAGAAGTTTCATTCTGAATCAACACACATCTCTTCGGTAATTCAGAACCAATAATGTTTTCACTGGTTTGTTTCTTTATCAATGCCGTGGATTCACCTGAACAAGGGTGAAAATAGAATGTAAAGTTGTTCATTCAGGGAAGCATTTCCTTTCATACACTGAGCAACATTATCATAGCTTAAATCCCATTTGGTGGTTGGAATAGAGTAGGCCTAAAACTGCTTAATTAAGGCTTTATAAAAAGGTTTAAATATTTGGGAGTCCTTTGGAAAGGACGCCACTTGAAATGAGATCATATGCCTAAGATTATGCTAAGTCAGAAGTTAGCAAACTTTGCCTGTAAAGGGCCAGAGTGTAAATATTTTTGTATACGAGCCATACAGTGTCTGTTGCAACTACTCAACTCTGCTGTTGTATTGTGGAAGGAACCATAAAAAATAAATAAACAGGCTGGGCAGGTGGCTCATGCCTGTAATCCCAGCACTGTGGGAGGTCGAGGCGGATGGATCACCTGAGGTCAGGATTTCAAGATCAGCCTGGCCAACATGGCGATATCCCTCCTCTACTAAAAATACAAAAATTAGCAGGGCATGGTGGTGCATGCCTACAATCCCAGCTACTCAGGAGGCTGAGACAGGAGAATCGCTTGAACCCGGTAGGCAGATGTTGCAGTGAGCCGAAATCGTGCCATCACACTCCACCCTGGGCAACAGAGCAAGACTCCATCTCAAAAATAAATAAATAAACAAACAAACAAACCAACAGCTGAGTGTGGTGGTTCATGCCTGTATTCCCAGCACTTTGGGAGGCTGAGGGAGGCAGATCACTTGAGGCCAGGAGTTCGAGGCCAGCCTGGCTAACATGGTGAAACCCCGTCTCTACTACACATACAAAAACTTAGCCGGACCTGGTGGCTTGCACCTGTAGTCCCAGCTATTCTGGAGGCTGTGGCACAAGAATCATTTAAACCCAGGAGGTGGAGGTTGCAGTGAGCCTAGATTGCAGCACTGAACTCAAGCCTGGGCGACAGAGCAAGGCTCTGTCTCAAAACAAATAAATATAAAATAAAATAAAATAAAATAAATTAGCCAGGCATGGTGGCACGTTCCTGTAGTCCCAGCTACTTGGAAGGCTGAGGCACGAGAATCACTTGAACCCGGGAGGTGGAGGTTGCAGTGAGCTGAGACTGCGCCACTGCACACCAGCCTGGGCAACAGAGCCAGACTCCATCTCAAAATAAATAAATTAAAAAATAAATAAGGCCCAGCGCAGTGGCTCATGTCTGTAATCCCAGCACTTTGGGAGGCCGAGGTGGGCGGATTACGAGGTCAGGAGATGGAGATCATCCTGGCCAACATGGTGAAACCCCGTCTCTACTAAAAATACAAAAAAAAAAATTAGCTGGGCGTGGTGGCACGTGCCTGTAATCCCAACTACTCAGGAGGCTGAGGCAGGAGAATCGCTTGAACTCTGGAGGTGGAGGTTGCAGTGAGGTGAGCTGAGATCACGCCACTGCACTCCAGCCTGGCGACAGAGCAAGACTCTGTCTCAGAAACAAACAAACAAACAAACAAACAAACAGGCATGGTAGTGTGCCAGTAAAACTTACAAGAACAGACAACAACAGTTTGGGTCGTCAGACTGTAGTCTGTGGATCCCTGTCTGGATTATTGTGCTTGCTCCAATATTATCTTGGCATCTGGATGGAGCCGTGTTCTCAAAGTGGTATTTAGGAGTTGGTTTATAACTGATGATATGAAACAGATTGAAATTAGCACTGTTTCATTATTACTATCTTAGGTCTTCACAATGTTTCATACCAAGCAACTGATGGGATGGCTGTCTACTCTCTCTTCTTTTTCGCCTTTCAAATTTGAAATCACAATGGCCAAATTTGCGGGTGGGAGGGAGTGAGGAGGAATAAAATGGCAACTACTATAGCTACTACTTATTGAGCTTCTTCTAGGCCTTGTACTAGAAACTTTATATACATGATCTCTTTAATGCTAATAACTAACTCATTAACGAAAGCATTATTTTTCCCATTTTCATATGAGAAAACTAAGATTTATGGAATAAGTAACTTTTGCCCAAGATCATTTTGCTAGTAATGCAGGAGCTGAGATGTGTGAGTGTGTGGGATGATTCCATCTCTTGTCTGACGCTACAGTTTGTGATTAGAACCAAAGGATTTTACAGGAAGCATTCACTGTACTTTTATCTAAAAAAATAAGGCAAAGGAACACTATTAATGATTGCACCTTTCTTCTCACTTCTTCGAA
>NW_016874309.1:0-1243 GCF_001698545.2 Rhinopithecus bieti
ATATATATATTTTATAGACAAAGTCTCACTCTGTCACCCAGGCTGGAGTGCAGTGACATGATCATAACTCACACAGCCTCCAACTCCTGGGCTCAAGCTACTTTCCCACTTCAGCCTCCTGAGTAGCTGGAACTAGTGTGTACCACTATGCCTGGCTATTTTTTTTTTGTTTAATTTTTTTGTAGAGGTGACATCTCACTATGCTACCCCAGTTTAGTCTCAAACTCCTGGCCTCAAGCAGTCCTCTCGCCTCATCCTCCCAAAGTGCTACCATTGGAGACGTGAACCTCCACACCCGGCCAGAATATATTTTATTGGGCTGTCTAGTGTCATAGTAAATAAAGTAATGCTGGCAAACTATATTGCATCATATGGCTCATTACATTAGATGTGCAGTATATCCCACAGTAACACTTTCACCTTTTATTTCCCACTAGCAAATCTTTTTTATCACATTCAGGGTTTGCGGAACCCTGAAACATTTAACCTTCATGTATGTATTTTTTTCTTATTTCTATTTTATTCATATTCCTCTTACTAATACACACTCTTTCTCCTATTCACCTTCTGTTTTGTCTTTTAGCTGGGGGCTCATACTTTATGATTTCCCGGGCACTGGGCCCAGAGTTTGGTGGGGCTGTTGGCCTCTGCTTTTATCTTGGTACCACATTTGCAGCAGCCATGTACATCCTTGGTGCCATTGAAATCTTTCTGGTAAGTAATGACTTCACTGTGGTCTATACTATAGAAGAAATATTGATTTTGGTTTATTCTTTGCTGTGAAAGCTTCTGAGATCAGCTGTGGGAATAAATCAGGTGATTGACTGCCAACCTCAGTTGGCCTCTTATGTGAATATGAGGTGGAAAGGTTGCAATTCCCTTTGCTGTCGTTCCTGATTTCTACCTGATTGCCACCACTCTGCCATCTCATCCAGGAGGTTCAAGTCCAGTGGGGAAAAAGTAAAATAAAGTTTATCTTTTTTAATATCTTCATCCCTATGAAATAAAATGCTTCTCATTTCTCTAGTCACTGAGACATATTGTTTATTTAAAGTAGTGATAGTAGAATCAGGGTTAAAGATAATCATAATTACTTTATATAACCCTATGAATAAAAGTAATAATTCCTTTCTCTCTGTTTGGAAATGTAGTTATTCAGAACAGCATGTAGACAAAAAAAAAAAAAAAAAATCCTTGACATCCCATTTCTGCAGGCATTTCAGATCCTATTAGAAACTAGGCT
>NW_016874310.1:0-1705 GCF_001698545.2 Rhinopithecus bieti
GCACTATAGGCGTGTGCCACCACGCCTGGATAATTTTGTATCTTTAGTAGAGACGGGGTTTCACCGTGTTGACCAGGATGGTCTCGATCTCTTGACCTCATGACCTCATGATCCACCTGCCTTGGCCTCCCAAAGTGCTGGGATTGCAGGCGTGAGCCCCCGCACCCAGCCTATATATTTTATTTTTTAGAGTCAATATCATTTTCCTAAAATTTGGTGGTGTTTCTTTTTCTTTTTTTTTTTTTTTTTTTGAGACGGAGTCTCGCTCTGTCGCCCGGGCTGGAGTGCAGTGGCCGGATCTCAGCTCACTGCAAGCTCCGCCTCCTGGGTTTACGCCATTCTCCTGCCTCAGCCTCCCGAGTAGCTGGGACTACAGGCGCCCGCCACCTCGCCTGGCTAGATTTTGTATTTTTTTAGTAGAGACGGGGTTTCACCATGTTAGCCAGGATGGTCTCGATCTCCTGACCTTGTGATCCGCCCGTCTCGGCCTCCCAAAGTGCTGGGATTACAGGCTTGAGCCACCGCGCCCGGCCGAGCCGTCTTATTTAACTGTTTATATCTTAGCATGTAGTCACTTCCACAGGAGGCAGATCTCATCTATTACATTTTGATTCTTCCTAATATTTCTCTAAAGGTTTTCTTGTTTTAGATGTGGAAATATGTTTTCTTTTCTTTTTTGTTTTAACTAAATAGAAACAGGATCTCTCTATCTTACCTTGGTCGGTCTTGAACTCCTAGACTCAAGTGATTATTCAGCTTTGGCCTCCCAGTGTGCTAGAATTACAGGCATGAGCCATGTGCTTGGCTGAGGAATACCTTTTTCTACACTCATGTATATGGATTTTTCTTCCTTTGGATGGATGGACAGAGTAACAGTTGTAGATCAGTGTTACTCTATATAGTCTACAAAGTTTGTAGCCTATATTGAGTCTATAGACTGTCCTGCAATATTACTACTAGGATAATGTATGTGTTTACCCAAAACACTGTTGGCCTGGTTAATTTTCACCTCAAATGTTTTCCCACTTGACACAGGAGAAGAGGGTTGTGATGAGTTCTGGAGGGCATCAACATTTGGTCAGCTGTTTGGAGACATTGCAGAAGGCTCTCAAAGGTTTGTAAACACTTTTGAAATATGCTGATTTCACAAAACCCCCAGTTTAAGAAGGACCATTTTATACTTAGACTTGAAGTATAAATTGAGCTAGGTCTACTTTATATACTAGATATTGCTCTTGCATTCATTTATGGAGTTGGAATGAGCTTTTTGCTAAAGTTTGAAACATTTATTTTCGATCCTGTTTTGGAGGATGATAGAGAATTAAAAGATAAATGATGAAGGGTAATATAAGATACTTGGGGAGGCCGGGTGCAGTGGCTCACTCCTGTAATCCCAGCACTTTGGGAGGCTGAGGCGGGCGGATCACAAGGTCAGGAGTTTGAGACTAACTTTGGCCAACATGGTGAAACCCCATCTCCACTAAAAATACAAAAATTAGCTGGGCATGGTGGCGGGAGTCCCAGCCTCCTGAGTAGCTGTACAGAATCACGTTTTAGTATCTACTAAAATACTGTCTCTACTAAAAATACAAAACTAGCTGGGCGTGGTGGTGGGCACCTATAATCCCAGCTTCTTGGGAGGCTAAGGCAGGAGAATAGTGTGAACTGGGGAGCCGGAGGTTGCAATGAGCCGAAATCACGCCAT
>NW_016874311.1:0-1456 GCF_001698545.2 Rhinopithecus bieti
TGGATATTGGCCCTTTGTCAGATGGATAGATTGCAAAAATTTTCTCGCATTCTGTAGTTTGCTTGTTCACTCTGATGCTACTTTCTTTTGCTGTGCAGAAATTCTTTAGTTTAATTAGATCCCATTTGTCAATTTTGGCTTTTGTTGTTTTTGGTGCTTTTGGTTTTTTAGTCATGAAGCCTTTGTCCATGCCTATGTCCTGAATGGTATTGCCTAGGTTTTCTTCTAGAGTTTTTATGGTTTTAGGTCTTATGTTTAAGTCTTTAATCCATCTTGAGTTAATTTTATATAAGGTGTAAGGAAGGGGTCCTGTTTCAGTTTTCTTCCTATGGCTAGCCAGTTTTCCCAACACCATCTATTAAATAGGGAATCCTTTCCCCATTGCTTTTGTCAGGTTTGTCAAAGATCAGATGGTTGTAGATGTGTAGCATTATTTCTGTGGCCTCTGTTCTGTTCCATTGTTCTATATATCTGTTTTGGTACCAGTACGATGCTGTTTTGGTTACTGTAGCCTCGTAGTATAGTTAAAAGTCAGTTAGAGTGATGCCTCCAACTTTTCTCTTTTGCTTAAGATTTTCTTGGCTATACGGGCTCTTTTTTGGTTCCATATCAAATTTAAAATAGTTTTTTTCTAATTCTGTGAAGAAAGTCAATGATAACTTGATGGGATTAGCATTGAATCTATAAATTACTTTGGGCAATATGGCCATTTTCATGATATTGATTCTTCCTATCCATGAGCATGGAATGTTTTCCGTTTATTTGTGTCCTCTTACTTCCTTGAGCATTCATGTAGTTCTCCTTGAAGAGATCTTTCACATCCCTTGTAAGTTGCATTCCTAGGTTTGTTATTCTCTTGGTAGCAATTGTGAATGGGAGTTCACTCATGGTTTGACTCTCTGTTTCTTATTGGTGTATAGAAATGCTAGTGATTTTGCGCATTGACTTTGTATCCTGAGGCTTTGCTTGAAGTTGCTTATTAGCTTAAGGAGTTTCTGGGCTGAGACAATGGGGTTTTCTAAATATGCAACCATGTCATCTGCAAACAGAGACAATTTGACTTCCTCTCTTCCTATTTGAATACCCTTTGTTTATTTCTCTTGCCTGATTGCCCTGGCCAGAACTTCCAATACTACGTTGAATAGGAGTGGTGAGAGAGGGCATCCTTGTCTTGTGTCAGTTGTCAAAGGGAATGCTTCCAGCTTTTGCCCATTCAGTATGATATTGACTGTGGGTTTGTCATAAATAGGTCTTATTATTTTGAGATACGTTTCATCAATACCTAGTTTATTGAGAGTTTTAGCATGAATGGGGCATTGAATTTTATCGAAGGCCTTTTCTGCATCTATTGAAATAATCATGTGGTTTTTTGTCATTGGTTCTGTTTATGTGATGAATTACATTTACTGATTTCTGTATGTGGAACCAGCCTTGCATCCCAGGGATGAAGTCAACT
>NW_016874312.1:0-354 GCF_001698545.2 Rhinopithecus bieti
CTGTTAAGTTACTGAAACCAACAACAGCAATGCATTAACGAAATGCACCTTCCGCCGGGCGCGGTGCCTCAAGCCTGTAATCCCAGCACTTTGGGAGGCCCAGACGGGCGGATCACGAGGTCAGGAGATCAAGACCATCCTGGCTAACACGGTGAAACCCGTCGCTACTAAAAAATACAAAAAAAACAGCTGAGCATGGTGGCGGGCCCCTGTAGTCCCAGCTACTCGGGAAGCTGAGGCAGGAGAATGATGTAAACTCTTGCAGTGAGCTGAGATCCGGCCACTGCACTCCAGCCTGGGCAACAGACTCAGACTCCATCTAAAAAAAAAAGAAAGAAAAAAAAAGAAACACAC
>NW_016874313.1:0-1244 GCF_001698545.2 Rhinopithecus bieti
CTCAGCCTCCCAAAGTGCTGGGATTACAGGCTTGAGCCACCGCGCCCGGCCCTCAATGTTTATAGAAGCAATATTCACAATAGCCAAAAGGTGGAAACAGCCCAAATGTCCATCAACAGATGAATGAATAAACATATTTTGATATACACAAACAATGGAATATTATTCAGACATAAAAAGCAATGAAGTACAATACTGATACATGCAACAGGGCAGATGAATCTTGAAAATATCAAGCTAAGTGAAAGAAACCAAGCACAAAAAGACACATATTGCATTATTCTTTTTCTGTGAAATATCTGGAATTAGTAAATCCATACTGGCAGACATAGATTTTTTATTGTTGTTGCCAGAGGCTGGGGGAAGGGGGAGAGTGGGGAGCAACTTCAGTAGATAGGAGTTTTAATCTGGGCAGTGATAAAAATGTTTTTGAATAGGATGAAGGTGGTGGTTACACAACAGTGTCACTAAATTTTTCACTTTAAAATGATTAAATTTGGGTATATACCCAAAGGATTATAAATCATTCTACTATAAAGACACATGCACATGTATTTTTATTGCAGCACTATTCACAATAGCAAAGACTTGGAACCAACCCAAATGCCCATCAATGATAAACTGGATAAAGAAAATGTGCCACATATATACCATGGAATACTATGCAGCCATAAAAAAGAATGAGTTCATGTCTTTTGCAGGGACATGGAAGAAGCTGGAAGCCATCCTCCTCAGCAAACTAACATAAGAACAGAAAACCAAACACTGCATGTTCTCACTTATAAGTGGGAGGTGAACAATAAGAAGACATGGACATAGGGAGGGGAACATCACACACCAGGGTCTGTAGGGTGGTGGGGGGCAAGGGGAGGGAGAGCATTAGGACAAATAACTAATGCATGTGGGGCTTAAACCTTGTTGATGGATTGATAGGTGCAGCAAACCACCATGGCACATGTATACTGATGTAACAAAACTGCACGTTCTGCACATGCATCCAGAACTTAAAGTAAAATTTTAAAAAATGATTAATTTTGTGGTAGGTGAATTTTGCCTACCTTTCCCTCTTGGTGACTTGGTGGGGAGGAGAAGGGCCAGGCAGGTCATGGTGGGGAGCAAGGCAGAACTGTGGGTGCCTCTAGGGACTAGGCAGGGTCACCTGGTGTACAAGCACCTGTGTCTTCTGCCTGCAAGCCCTTTTTTTAAATAAATTTATTTTTATTAAATTTATTTTTATTAAAAAA
>NW_016874314.1:0-1386 GCF_001698545.2 Rhinopithecus bieti
ATAAAATAAATAAATAATAAAAAATTAGCCAGGTACAGTGGCATGTGCCTGTGGTCCCAGCCACTCGAGAGGCTGAGGCAGAAGGACTACTTGACCTTAGGAATTTGAGGCTACAGTGAGCAAGGATCCCATACAGTGCTCTCTTAGCCAGGGCAACAGGGTGAGACCGTTTCTTTTTTCTTTTTTGAGACAGAGTCTCACTCTGCTGCTGAGGTTGAAGTATGTGATCTCAGCTCACTACAGCCTCTGCCTTCCGGATTCAAGCAATTCTCCTGCCTCAGCCTCCCAAGTAGCTGGGATTACAGCCACCTGCCACCACGGTCGGCTAATTTTTTGTATTTTTAGTAGAGACAGGGTTACACCACTTTGGCCAGGCTGGTCTCCAACACCTAACCTTCAAATGATCGGCCCACCTCGGCCTCCCAAAGTGCTGGGATTACAGGCATAAGCCACCACACCAAGCCGAGACCCTGTTTCTAAATAAATAAATAAAATAAAAGAATTGGTACATTCGGCTGGGCACGGTGGCTCACACCTGTAATCCCAGCACTTTGGGAGGCCAAGGCGGGCGGATCATGAGATCAGGAGATTGAGACCATCCTGGCTAACACAGTGAAACTCCGTCTCTACTAAAAATACAAAAAATTAGCCAGGTGTGGTGGTGGGTGCCTGTAGTCCCAGCTACTCAGGAGACTGAGGCAGGAGAATGGCGTGAATCCGGGAGGCGGAGGTTGCAGTGAGCCGAGATCACACCACTGCACTCCAGCCTGGGCAACAGAGAGAGTCTCTGTCTCACAAAAAAAAAAAAAAAAAAAATTACCCTACGTGTATAATCCTTTCTCAGTACATTAAATAAATATGAAAACAAATATCCAAAGGAAAATCAAAGCTGGCAGCAGAATTCCTTGGGGAAAGGGAACCGTCTTAGGTTTTGGGAAGACACCTGGGTGGGCGGTTTAGGCTGAGACAGTGAAATCAACCAGTGGAGGCCACTCAGCATGGCTGTAGTAGAGCCATGCATAGACACAGGCCATGCACTCCAGTGCTGCCATGCCCGCCTGCCCTGGAAGAGGTCTGACAAGACTCAAGGCATTTGGCCTGGCATGATGGCTCATGCTTGTAATCCCAGTGCTTTGGGAGGCCGAGGCAGGAGAACTGCTTGAGCCCAGGAGTTCAAGAGCAGCCTGAGCAACCATAATGAGACTGCTCTGTCTCTACAGAAATATAAATAAATTAATAAATAAATAAATAGCCGGTGTGGTAGCTCACACCTGTAATCCCAGCACTTTAGGCTGAGGCAGGTGGATCATGAGATCAGGAGTTCGAGGCCAGTCTGGCCAACATGGTGAAACCCTGTCTCTACAAAAAATACAAAAAAAGGCCGGG
>NW_016874315.1:0-1241 GCF_001698545.2 Rhinopithecus bieti
AAAAAAAAAAATTGCAATTCTTAGGCAAAAGTTCCACTAAAGAGGAATGTCTTTGCAGTTACTGAAGTTAACTTTTCGTAAAACTCTTCTCCCTCTTTTCCGCCTTTGGTTGATTTCCTCCTCCTGTTTTCAAATATTTGGTATTTTAAACCAGAAAAAAAAAAAAATAAAGGCTGTAATTTTGACTTCCCAGGACCCATACTGACCTACGGTCTCCAACCAGCAGATCCAGAGCACGTTAGATGAAATTCAAGGACCTCCAGGCAATACTATATCCTCCTCCTCAGGGTGATGGTTTTTCCACTGCCTCAAACCCTATATCTTTCTTCTGCAGCTGCTCAGCACAGAGTTTTGGTTCTAAGACGTAACAAAGGTGCAGGAAAAGGCACACTCTTTAGTCATCTCTGGGACCCTGCTCCAAATCTCTTATCTCCCTGCTCTAGAAAGATAAGTTGTTTAATCTCATTCAGGGCTTCTAAAGGAAAAAAAACCCTAAGTCAGATTTCATTTATTCTGTTCCCTTAAAGCTAACACCAGTTGGCCTGAGAGGACTCTATTATTTCCCTTTCTCTTGAGTGGCACCAACACTTCAGAAAAAAAGTCAAGTCTATTTAGAAGCTGATGCCCTCTAAAGCACACTCGACACAAAAGCCCTTCAGTGACCTCAGAAACTCTGGTTCTCAGACCATATAGGTCCATACCCCACTTTGTTGAAGAAATGTGTACATTTTAGCCTTTGCTATTTTATGTTGGTGCAAAGTAATTGCATTTTTTTGCCATTAAAAGTAATTGCAAAAGGCTGGGTGCGGTGGTTCACGCCTGTAATCCCAGCACTTTGGGAGGCCGAGGCAGGCGGATCACCTGAGATCAGGAGTTCGAAACCAGCCTGGCCAACATGGCGAAACCCTGTCTCTACTAAAATACAAAATTAGCCAGGCATGGTGGTGGGCGCCTGTAATCCCAGCTACTCGGGAGGCTAAAGCAGGAGATTTGCTTGAATCCAAGAGATGTAGGTTGCAGTGAGCCAAGATCATGCCACCGCACTCCAGCCTGGGCGACAGAGCAAGACTCCATTTCAAAAAAAAAAAAAAAAAGTAATTGCAAAAACTGCAATTACTTTTACACCAACCTGATACCTTTCTAAAATATTGACTTCAACTTTAATTTAACCTCATCATTGCAGAGCAAATGGAAATATTCTGATTTCTCTGATAGAGCAAGTAAAGCTTCTAATCAATGAA
>NW_016874316.1:0-786 GCF_001698545.2 Rhinopithecus bieti
CTGAATACTAGATTGAGTTATTTATTTACATAGAACTTCCTACTATATAACTTAACATCTAATAAAAATTGTTTATTGGTATATATATACCATATATGTTTGTAGATGTGTGTGTGCACATATAATCTACTACTAGATTCAACTGCTGTATTAGTCCATTCTCACACTGCTATAAAAAACTGGCTGAGACTGGGTAATTTATAGAGAAAAGAGGTTCAATTGATTCACAGTTCAGTATGGCTGGGGAGGCCTCAGGAAACTTATAGTCATGGTGGAAGGCAAAGGGGAAGAAAGGCACTTTCTTCACAAGACAGCAGGAAGAAGTGCTGAGCAAAGGGGGATCATGAGAACAGCATGGGGAAAACTGCCTCCATGGGCCAGGCGCGGTGGCTCAAGCCTGTAATCCCAGCACTTTGGGAGACCGAGATGGGCGGATCACAAGGTCAGGAGATTGAGACCATCCTGGCTAACACGGTGAAACCCCGTCTCTACTAAAAAATACAAAAAAATTACCTGGGCGTGGTGGCGGGCGCCTGTAGTCCCAGCTACTCGGGAGGCTGAGGCAGGAGAATGGCGTGAACCCGGGAGGCGGAGCTTGCAGTGAGCTGAGATCCGGCCACTGCACTCTAGCCTGGGCGACCAAGCGAGACTCGGTCTCAAAAGAATTTAAAAAAAAAAAAAAAAAAAAAAAAAAAAACTGCCTCAATGATTCAATTACCTCCACCTAGGCTCTCCCTTCACAGGTGGGGATTATGGGGATAACAATTCAAGATGAGATATGGGTGT
>NW_016874317.1:0-1663 GCF_001698545.2 Rhinopithecus bieti
AACCAAAAAAAGAAAGAAAGAAAAGTATTCTAAGATATTTATAATGTAGATAATTTTTTTTTTTTTCAGTTTTACCCTAGCAACTTTAATTGGCTTAGTGGTTTCTAATTCTGGGCAGTTTTCTGTTTCTTTATTAAGCAATGTGGGAGCTGTTGAATAACCATCACATTTCATAGGATCAGAATAATATTTCTAATTTTTCTCAAACTGGGTATTGTATTGCTGTATAGTAAAACTTTTAAGTGAGGAAAATGTCTATTCTTATTTTCCTAAGTAACATTACAAAAGTAGATATTTTGTGCATTTCACCCCCTTAAGAAGCAACTATTGTAGAAAGTGATGTTTTCATTGAGACGGAAAATGGAAAGTAATATTTTGCTATTTATTATGGAAAGTTTGAGGAGAGATTTCCAAATATCACAATCAAGGAATAAAACAATTTTGACCACAGTTGAATTTTATATATCAGGCAAAGCCTGTTCTAGGATAGTTTTTAATTAGATAAAGCTTTCTTCAGAGTTCCTGCCTTCAATTCTCTGTCATTTTTTTATCTGGTAGGGATCCTGCTCGCTTCCTAGTACCTCTCCCTTTCTTTACATCAGAACCTGTTCTGGTGGTTATTGATTTACCCAAAGAAGTCAATGAAGGCCAAGAGCAGTTTCCTTTTGCATGAGATATACTTTCTGATAAATACTAAAAAAGTAAATCTCACACACATACACACAATTTTTACTGCTTTGGCAGTAGAGAAAGCCTTGGGAATTATTATTTTAGCTCCCTGGTTTTATCTGTTTTATACATGAGAAACCCAGGATCCATAGACGTGGACTAATCAAGAGTAGAACTGGTGACACTGTTCTTTCTGCCAAATTCTGTTTCTTTACATTGACAAGATATTGGGCATTAGCCAGCAATTGAGAGTAGACTGATAGAAATGTTAATTTATTCATTACTTGTTCTTTAAAACAACTGTATCCCATACTTGTGAGAATCAAGCAAGAAGACAAAGATTCGTTACCAACAAGTTTGGTGAAAGCATTTTCAGAGCAGTGTAGTGGGTGTAGTAGGTTTGTACTCTAGGACCTGGAGGTGAGAGAGGACAGAGGAAGGATGTACCGTATGTTCAGAATCAAACCTTCCCTCAGGTCCTGAGGTTATCAGGTCAAGTGTGTCGCAAGACCTAGCTTCCTCTTTGCTAAAGATGAGTTTTTCTTAGGTGGTGCCTTAGTCATTTATGCAAATAGACATCTGCAGTGCCAGCCCCACCTGCTCTCCAGACATGCCCAGTAGTTTGTGAACCTTGGCCTTGAGTATGTCCTGCAGCATGCCAAATTTATCTTGGGGGGAATAAGCCCAAGTGAACCGCCTACATAAATCTAACCAAGATAGGCCTAACGTGGTGGGTTGAATTTCTGTGTTGAACTAAGGAATCGCATGGGGTTCTATTGCTATACTTCTCCCTGCTAACTGGGCAAGGAGAGGAAACCTGAATAACCCCTATACAAGAGCATTTACCTTAGGATAGAGAAAAATTGCACTGTTTATTGTTCTCTTGTTTCTTTTGTTTAACCATGATAATGCTTACCTTTTTAACTTCAAGATTATAAATTCCAAGCTATTCATTTAAAGCATTGTTTTAAAAGCTTGAGGCCGGGCGCGGTGA
>NW_016874318.1:0-1533 GCF_001698545.2 Rhinopithecus bieti
TTTATATCTAGTAAGAAAATATTATGGTCTAGTTGTTAGTGTCAGGACAGTTTCTGAATGTCAGAGGTTGCTTTTTTCTTTCTTTCTCAGTGCCCCTTTGGCCAACTGCTGATGAAGTCAGGCCACAGGACATTAACACATGATATCCAGATTTTTACCATTGCCAAGCTTTAGCTGGTTAAGATCACAAAAGTATCCACCAAACATAGTCTGTAGTTGATCCAGGGTTAGCCTCTCCTCCTGCTTGTATTGTTGGATGATTTGTTGAATCATCTGACATGACAATAGCTGTAGAGTAGTATTTAAGATTCTGGACAGGATACATCAGACATAAGTAGCACAGGCAATTATCAGAAATAGAATTGTTCATTATTTTAATAGGTCTCTAAACCAAGGGCCTAAATTATAAAACCTAGGCAATTAAAAAGTCATGATATCCATCTGAGACTATTTTAGAGAGCCAGGTGGCTTTTCTTTTAGCCTAGTTACAGACTGTTCTACCTTCCCTGTAGTATTTATACAGGTACAATAAGAAGTGTTTGCCATAGTCCAAATTCCTCCTTGACTGGCTAAGATGAAGCCAAGGGCTATATGATTGTATTTGAAAACACTAGATAATATATTTAGATTAGTTTTTTGGACTTTTAGAGCATAAGTAGTGGCATTTGTGACTTCTACTAACATCAGAGATAAAGATTGAACCACCTCTTCCAGTTTCATTATTCCTACTATAGGAATTGCAGTTTGTAGAATACACAGGAAAAGGGAATCACTTATGCTTCCTGGAAGTTCTCCCAAATAACATGTGCTTGCCTCACTCTGGACATTTTTGGGTATCCTTCTGAAGGAAATATGATCCATGGAAGGAATGGTGGTTTTAGATATTTTGACACCTCTAATAATTACTCTGAATACACAGAATAAGTTAGTGTTCATAGATAAGTATATGTCTAATGCTCACATGAAAAATAGCTCCACTGGGGCACAGATTGCATAGGGAGTATAAGCATCATTTATTACAGTAGGACTGAGCCATCTAGAGACAAAAATTCCTTGAGTAAAATTAAATATTTCCTACAAGTCAGGCTGAAGTGTCTCTGAAAAGAATGCTGACTGTCACAGCAAGAGTATCCCCCACATCAGTGCCTATTCCTGATTGACTTGGCCTTGCTGATAACATTGTAATCATCTAAGCATAAGCATTTTGTTGACATGAAGTCAAAGTCTAATTTTTGCAAAACTGAAGGTTGGGATTAATTATATAAGGAAAACTCAATTGTCAGAATAGATCTATTAAAACATTTGCCTTCTGAAGTATTTCTAAGAACAGTGATTAAATTTTTGTTGGCAGGACCAGGTAAGGAATGACAGAGCCAGCAATCCATTAGTTTCCAAATAAGTAATTCTGGTCTGGGAAAAAATGTGTGAAAAATTTTGTCTTTTTTTTAGTAGCAGAAGGAGACCATAGATGACCAGAAATAATAGAATGGAGATAAAGGGGATTAGTTTGTGTTTGGAGGGCATTAATGTCCA
>NW_016874318.1:5584-8037 GCF_001698545.2 Rhinopithecus bieti
TTATTTATTTATTTTGAGACAGAGTCTCGTTCTGTCACCCAGGCTGGAGTGCAGTGGCCTGATCAGAGCTCAATTTAGTATAAACGTATCTTCTTTTTTTTTTTTTGAGACAGAGTCTCGCTCTGTCGCCCGGGCTGGAGTGCAGTGGCCGGATCTCAGCTCACTGCAAGCTCCACCTCCCGGGTTTACGCCATTCTCCTGCCTCAGCCTCCCAAGTAGCTGGGACTACAGGTGCCAGCCACCTCGCCTGGCTAGCTTTTGTATTTTTTAGTAGAGACGGGGTTTCACCGTGTTAGCCAGGATGGTCTCGAACTCCTGACCTCGTGATCCGCCCGTCTTGGCCTCCCAAGCTTCTAATCAAAAGTAGGTGGCACATTGAGCACATAAAGAAAGAAGGGGTCTCAAATGTCATGGAATTAAGCATCCTAGTCCAATGCGGTGAGGGTCTCAGCTGAATCTTTGTGAACCTCTAATTCTGTCAGTGCCACCCAGTCAATTACACATTGGTAGTTGAAAACGTTTGGTTTATTATTCGTTGCAAGGAAAGAGAACACATATCATAGGGAATCATGGAATGTCTCAATAAGTAGGTGTTAGAATTATCTTATAGGATTTGGGCTTTGGTTGGATGAATTGGGGATAAGGTCTAAGGAAGGGTGGGTTCATTCTAGATTGGATGCCGTCATAAAGTAGGGGCAATTCTATTATTTACTGTCTCAACAAACCTTATATAGAGACTAGAATGGAAATAAAGTTTTAATTAACAAAGAAGTAGCAGCCAGTTATTTTGGCCAAGGGACAAAGATGTTCAGTATTTTGCAGGTGGCACAGGGAACTTGCTTTTCTCTATGCTTAGAAAAAAATTATGAAGTGACCTTTCTTTGTCTCATTTTTATCTTGGTCTCAGAATAAACTTATCCAAGGTGGCATTCTGTGATATCATTGATATCTAATAAGAGCATAATATGGTCTCCCTGTGAGTGTCAGGCCAGTTTCCAAATGTCAGGAACTGCCCTTTTATTTCTTTCTCAAACCTAAATCTGAGAGTGGAGCAGACATTGAAAAACCCCTGCAGCAAATTAGCCCCATATTAAACACAAGGTAAAGCTAGAGGAAATAGAATCCTATGGTGCTCTGAGGGTAACTACAACAACAGCAAAACCCAAACCCAGTTTAAGTCCTGACTAGACTGACTAAAGGCGTAGAGGAAAATAGGTATGCTCATTTCCAGGCATAAAAAATGTTTACATCAATCTCTACTATCCTGTACAAGATGTTTAGCTTTCAACAGAAATGTATGAGTCATACAAAGAAGCAAGAAAATAAAAATACTGGCAAGAGATAAAGCAACAATCAATAGCAGACTCAGATATGGCACAGATGTTGGAACTATCAAATAGGAAATATAGATAATTATAATAAATATATTAAAGGCTTCATTGGTAAATGTGAACAATACGCATGACCCCACAGGGGATTTCAGCAGAAAAGATAAAACTATTAGAAAGAACAAGGTGGAAATGCTAGAAATGAAAAACTTGCTAACAGAGATAAATAATGCTTTTGACAAGCTCACCTGAAAACACAATTATATCCAGGGAAAGAATCAGTGAACATGAAGTCAAATTAACATAAGTTAACCAACTTAAACACAAAGAAAAGAGTGAGAGAAAAAAGAACATCCAATAATCAAACAATATCAAATGATGTGTGCGTGTGTGCATTGGAATTCCAAAAGGGAGAGAATAAGGCAGAAAAAAATATTTGAAAGACAATTGGTGAAATTTTTCCAAAATCAGTAAGACACCCAACCACAGATCCAATAATGCCAGAGAACACAAAGAACAATAAATACTAAAATAAAATAAAACAAACAAAAATCACCTATACATATCAAACTGCTAAATATCAAACAAAGAGAACTATCTTTAAGGCAGCCAGAAAATATGTACAATTTACACACAGAGGAAAAAAAGAATTACATCATGTTTCTCATTAAAACTCTGGGGAGCGGAGCAAGATGGCCGAATAGGAACAGCTCCAGTCTCCAACTCCCAGCGCGAGCGACACAGAAGACCGGTGATTTCTGCAATTTCAACTGAGGTACTGGGGTCATCTCACTAGGAAGTGCCAGACAATTGGTGCTGGTCAGCTGCTGTAGCCCGACCAGCAAGAGCTGAAGCAGGGCGAGGCATCACCTCACCCGGGAAGTGCAAGGGGAAGTGAATCCCTTTTCCTAGCCAGGGGAACTGAGACACACAACACCTGGAAAATCGGGTAATTCCCACACCAATACTGCGCTTTAAGCAAACGGGCACACCAGGAGATTATAACAACACCTGGCCAGGAGGATCACACGGCCACGGAGCCTCCCTCATTGCTACCACAGCAGTCTGCAATCTAACCGCAAGGCAGCAGCGAGGCTGGGGAGGGGCGCCAACCATCACTAAGGG
>NW_016874319.1:0-1386 GCF_001698545.2 Rhinopithecus bieti
TATATTTATTTTATTCATGTTTGAGAAATATTTTATGTCAAGATGTCCCAGAAGGCAACATTTTAAAATTGGGCAATCAATAATACAAAATTTCAGATAAACTTGCCTTTCAAATTAAATCAGACCCTTGAAACAGAAGAAGCACCCAAGGGTTTTTTTTTTTTTTCCTTTTACAATACAGTTAACTCCACTTTGCAAAATGCGTACAAAATTACAATATATTAAAAAGACTGCCCCAACATAATACCCACCAGCAGCTTATAAATTCAAACGATGGAGTGGTTCCAAGATGGCCAAATAGGAACAGCTCCAGTCTACAGCTCCCGGCATGAGTGACACAGAAGATGGGTGATTTCTGCATTTCCAAATGAGGTACTGGGTTCATCTCACTGGGGCTTGTCGAACAGAGGGTACAGGACAGTGGGTGCAGCGCACTGAGCATGAGCTGAAGCAGGATGAGGCATCACCTCACCCGTGAAGCACAAGGGGTCAGGGAATTCCCTTTCCTAGTCAAGGGAAGCTGTGACAGATGGCACCTGCAAAATCGGGTCACTAATACTGTGCTTCTCCAATGGTCTTAGCAAAAGGCACCCCAGGAGATTATATCCTGCACCTGGCTGGGAGGGTCCCACGCCCACCAAGTCTTGCTCATTGCTAGCACAGCAGCTGAGATTGAACTGCAAAGGTGACAGCAAGACTGAGGGAGGGGTGCCTGCCATTGCTGAGGCTTGAGTAGGTAAATAAAGAGGCCAGGAAGCTTGAACTGGGTGGAGCCCACTGCAGCTCAAGGAGGCCAGCCTGCCTCTGTAGACCCCACCTTGGGAGGCAGGGCATAGCAGAAAAAAAGGCAGCAGAAACCTCTGCAGACTTAAATGTCCCCGTCTGACAGCTTTAAAGAGAGTAGTGGTTCTCCCAGCATGGAGTTTGACATCTGAGAATGGACAGACTGCCTCCTCAAGTGAGTCCCTGACCCCTGAGTAGCCTAACTGGGAGGCACCCCCCAGTAGGGGCAGATGACACCTCACACGGCCGGGTACCCCTCTGAGATGAAGCTTCCAGAGGAACGATCAGGCAGCGACATTTGCTGTTGAGCAATATTAGCTGTTCTGCAGCCTCTGCTGCTGATACCCTGGCAAACAGGGTCTGGAGTGGAACTCCAGCAAACTCCAATAGACTTGCAGCTGAGGGTCCTGACTGTTAGAAGGAAAACTAACAAACAGAAAGGATATCCATACCTACCATACGTAAACCCCATGTTTACGTCACCATCATCAAAGACCAAAGGTAGATAAAACCACAAAGATGGGGAAAAAACAGAGCAGAAAAGCTGAAAATTTTCTAGTTTATTTGCATAGAGGTGTTTATAGTATTCTCTGATGGTAGTTT
>NW_016874320.1:0-1244 GCF_001698545.2 Rhinopithecus bieti
GGGATCAGTTGTGCAGCACTGTTTTTTGGGAATCTGAGAAGGGATATTTTGGATTGCATACAAGCCTATGGTGAGAAAGGACATATCCTCAGATAAAAACTAGAAAGAAGCTTTCTGAGAAACTTCTTTGTGACGTGTGAATTCATCTCACCATGTTACACTGTTCTCTTCAGAGAGCAGTATACTAACACTGTTTTCTTGGAATCTGTAATGGGATGCTTCAGAGCGCATTAAATCTTATGGTGACGAGGGAACTATCCTTATATAAAAACTAGAAAGATGCTTTCTTTGAAACTGCTTTGTGATTTGTGAATTCACCTCACAGAGTTACATGATTCTTTTCATCGATCAGTTTGATAGCACTGTTTTTTGGGAATCTGAGAAGGGCTAATTTGGTTTGCATTGAAGCCTATGGTGACAAAGGAAATATCCTCAGATAAAAACTAGAAAGAAGCTGTCTGAGAAAGTTATTTGTGATATTTGAATTCATCTCAGAGAGTTACATTTTTCTTTTCATGGAGCAGTTTTCTAACACTGTTTTCATGAAATCTGCAAAGGGATATTTGGGCACGCATGGAGGCAGACTGCAAAAAGAGAAATATCCTCATATAGAAATGAGAAAGAAATTTTCAGTGAAACTACTTTGTGAAGTGTGTATTCATCTCACAGAGTTACACTGTTCTTTTCATTGAGCAGATTGCTAACCCTGTTTTCCTGGAATCTTCAATGGGATATTTTGGAGCATATTGATACTTTCCTTGACAAAATAAATAATATCATATAAAAACTAGAAAGAAGCTTTCTGAGAAACAGCTTTGTGATGTGTTAATTCATCCCACTGAGTTAAACGAATCTTTTCATGGAGCAGTTTGGTAGCACTGTTTTTGGTGAATGTGAGAAGTGATATTCTGGACCGCATTGAACCATAAGTTGACAAAGGAAATACCATCAGATGAAAACTAGAAAGTAGCTTTCTGCGAAAACTCTTTGTGATGTGTGAATTCAACACACAGAGTTACACCTTTCTTTTCATGGGGCATTTTGCTAACACTGTTTCCGTGTAATTTGAAAGGGGATAATTTTTCATAGAGCATTGAGGGCTACAGTGATAAAGAAAATATCCTCAGATAAAAATTAGAAACTTTCTGAGAAACTCCGTTGTGATGTGTGAATTCATATCACAGAGATACACCCTTCTTTTCATTGAGAAGTTTGCTAACACTGTTTTCATCGAATCTGAAAAG
>NW_016874322.1:0-2220 GCF_001698545.2 Rhinopithecus bieti
CAAAATATCAGAACTCATTCTTTCTATCCAGCTGTAATTCTGTATCCAGAATTTTATGTAGTGCTCTTTTACAACTTCTATCTCTATTGATATCCTCACTTTGTTGAGATAATAGTTCTCCAGGCTTCCTTTAATTCTTTGTTCATTGTTTCCCTTAGCTCTTTGAGCATATTTAAGGCAGTTTGTTTAAAGTATAAAGTCTTCGTTTAATATGGAAAATATCTAGGCTTACTCAGGGACTATAACTATTAATTTTTTTTTCTTTCTGTGAATGAACCACACTTTCTTACTTTTTTTGTGCCTCTTTTTTTGTTGTTGAAAACTGGATTTTATATTATTACAATGTGGTAACTTTATAAATGAAGTTATCTCTCCTCCTTGGGGTTTTTTGTTGCTATTTGTTGTAGGTTGTGATTTTTTGTTTGTTTAGTGATTTTTCTGATCTATTTTTAAATACTATATTCTTTGTCATTTTGGGTCCCTGAAATCTCTGTTCTGTTATCTCAGTGGTCAGTGATTAAACATAGTTTTAAAATATCTAAAGTTAAAAAAAAAGTTTTAGTTATCTTACAATCTTTGTAGATTGTAAGATATTGGTGCACTCTTTCGGCTTGGCCATTTACATCTCTGCATAGACCTTCACTTCCTGCTTTCTAGAGCCTAAAGTAAAGGTCAGGTAGAAGTGAAATCTTCGGGTTTTCTCCAGTGTTTTCTGAGCATGTATCTCTCGCATAGCTTTCTGTTTCCTTTTATATACAGGGGCTTTTAAAAGCCCTTACTCTCCACATATCATCTCCTTCACTAGCATTTTCCCCAGGATTTTGGTCTGTCTGTGCCTTGTTCTTTCTATTATTTCTTGTCCTAGGAGGCTGCAGCCTGTATGTTTGCCTTTAAATGCTTTCAATAAAAGTTAAAAGGCTGGCAAGAAAAAACAAAACAAACAAATAAAAAACAAACAAAAAAAACACCACAACTCTGAGCTAACCCCTCTGGGAGCTTTAAGACAGATCAAAACACAAAACCACATTTATGGAGAACAACGTCCAAATTGCCTCTCTGGTTCCTAGCAAGCCACACCAGGAACACAAGCAGCTGCTCCTATAGCTGCCTACCAGCTAGATAGTGTAGGATGGTAGACAATAAGTTAAAATGCCTTAATGCTCTCTCACTGAAATTTAGTACCTTTTAAAATTAAATGTTCCCTTTATTGTTATAATTCTTAAATTATAATTTATCTGCCAAAATATTTGATTCTGACCATTTTTTCTTTAATGGATGAATGCAGTTTTGGAGTTTCCTCCTCTGCCGTTTTCAATGATGTCACTCACTTGAGAAATTTTAAACATAAGCCTACCCACACACAGAGATGAAGTTCTATTTCACATTAATTGACTGGTCAAATGAATATTAAATAGGTAATTTTGAGGTCCCAAACAAGTAGTGAGCCTAGGTACATTACTGAAACAAGCAAATCCCTGGAATTACCTAGCTTCCCCTTAGGACATAAAGAATTCTTACAGTTGAAATTTAAAGGAAAATAAGTACCTCATAGTTAAAATCACAAAACACACTAGAGTAAATTAAATTATAGGAACAAGTTCCTGAAGAATCAAAATTCACAGGAACCTCATATTTTGGAATTTTTATAACATGTAATATAAAATATTGTAATAGGCTCCTAAGTGAAAAAGCATTAAAATTATTAACAAAGTACCAACAAAAATTCCAAATATATTAGAAAAGTAAATATAAATAAACATTATGCAAAGAAAAATGATATACTAATTGAAATGGGAAACATAAAGAATATTAAAACCAAATAAAGAGGATTTTAAGTGGAATTTAGAATTGAAATTTTTTCTGCAGTTAGCATTAGCATTAAGATACAAAATATTTCAAGTAGAAGGGAAAGAGAGCATGAGGCAGAGGCACCATTTGAAAAGACAATGGTTGAGGATTTTTAGAACTGATGAAAGAACCACATATTCAAAAACCCCAGTGAATCTCAAGCAACTTAATAAAAAGATACATACCCTTAACACATCATAGTAAAATTGTGTACAGTAAAGTCATACACAGGATATTAATAGGAGTTAGAGAAAAATAAATTGCCTTCAAAGTAATACCAATTTTACATGCAGCTGATAATCAATAGTAGTAGTGAAAACCAGAAAACAACCAAATTAAGTACTCAATATAAAAGAAACAAACCTGTCAATC
>NW_016874322.1:5703-8373 GCF_001698545.2 Rhinopithecus bieti
AATGACATTTTATAACTGCAAGTGCATCAAAATAATTTTAAAACTAAGGAGTTTTACCAAAAAAGTGTAATATTTGTTCACTGAAAACTCTAAAATTGTTGAAAAGAATTGAAGACCTAAATAAATGGAAAGACATCCCATGTTTATGGATTGTGAGACTTAATATTATTAAAACACTGATACCAGCTAAATTGATCTATAGACTCAATGTAATCCTTACCAAATTTAGCTACCTTTTATAGAAATTCAGAAGCTGCTCTCAAAATTTATATGCAAGTGATCCACAGTATCCAAAATAATAAAAGAACAAAGTTGGAGGACTCACACTATTTGATTTCAATGCTTACTATGAAACTACAGTAATCCAGACTATGTGGTACTGACATAAGGGTAAACATAAATATGAATGAAAAGTATTGAGATTCCAGAAATAAGTCCTCACATGTATTGAGTTTGACAAGAGCATGAGAGCCATACAATAGGGTCAGAATTGTCTTTTCAACAAATGGTGTTGGGACAATTGGACAGGCACCTGCAAAATAATGACTTTTAATCCTTGCCTCACACCGTATATAAAATGAACTAGAAATTGTTCAAAACCTAAATGTAAGAGCTAAATCTATAAAACCCTTAGAAGAAAACACATGGTATAAATCTTTGTGACTATGGACCTTTGTAACATTTGGTGTCTCACATATGACACCAAAGCACAAAGAACAAAGGGAAAATAGGCAAACTGTACATCATTGAAATTAAAACTTTTGTGCTTCAAAGGACATAAGTGAAAACCCAACCCAGAGAATGGGAGACAATATTTCAAATCATATACTTAGCAAGGAACTTCAATCTAGAATGAATAAAACTGTTTCAACTCAAAATAAAAGATAACCCAATATAAAATGGTCAAAAGATCTGGATAAATATTTCTCCAAAGAAAATATAAAATTGCAAGTAAGCACATGAAACGATGCTCAACATCATGAGCTATCACTGAAATGCAAAGCAAAATCCCCAAACATTTCCATACCCATTAGGATGAAAATAATTAAAAGACAGGTAATAAAATGTGTTGGTAAGGATATGGCAATATGAGAATCCTCATACACTGCTGGTGGGAATGTAAAATTGTGCAGTTGTTTTGGAAAGCAGTCTGGCAGTTTTCAAAAAATGACCTTATATTCTAGAGGTTTCACTCCTAGACATATATCCAAGAGAAATGAAAACATATGTCCTCATAAAATGTACACATATGTTCATAGCAACATTATTCATAATAGACAATACATAGCAACAACCCCAGTTTCCATCAACTGGTAAATAGATAAATAAAATGTGGTATATTCATACAATGGAATAATTTTCCACAGTAAGAAGCAATAAAGTACTAATAAATGCTACAGCAGGGAAGAGCCTTATGCTAAGTGAAAGAAATCACAAAGAACCATTGTAGTCAATTCCTATAATTTCATGTTGCTCTGGCATCCACCCTAGATATAGAGTTAACTTTCTAACTTTCTCATACCAGAGGCAGGGCCTAATCACCTAATTCTCCACTTCCTCACACTTTCTCAATGTGACCAATCCATATATCTGCCTTACACAACCAGATATCCACCACCCTCTGGGACGGAGAGATATAACCTACTTAACTTGCCCCACTGACCCTCACACCCAACATGGACAATGCAAATATGCCACAGTGATCACCTCTCATCCCTGCTTGCTTCAAACTCACCAGTTTGAACTCCTCATAGGAAACATATTTGGGTAATGCTTTTGATCACAATAAAGGCCCAGCCTACAAATCTGTCCCACTCAACACCCACTGGTTGTGCATCCTGCTGTCTTCAGACTTCTCATCAGCCCTTGTGGGCAACCCTCTTCTCTTGTAGATCTGAGTAATAAAATATTTTGTATTTCATATGTTTTGTTGTGGTGTCTTCTCTGTGCCTCATTTGACTTACACAACCAAACCTAACTATCCTGGTCAGGGCTCTCCTTGCAAGTGACTATCTTAGCAGGGATAAACTGGACACAGGTCAAACAAGAGCCACAAGGGTATCTGCCAGTACAAACAAGTTTTCAGTGAGAGGGACACCTGGTCACAGGTTGAACACTTAGGCATTAGGCTGTCTGCCAGGATGAAGTATCCCGTGAGAAGCACACTGTAAACATTGAAGACCACCTCCCTTAGAGCCCCATTCAGCACAGGGCTAGAATTTATAGCCACTCTCCAGACAGAGACCTCAAGACCAAATTAGAAAAAATAATGATAATAATACAAATAACAACTACATACTAAATGATTCCATTTATATGAAAATTCAAAATAGATAAATTTATAGAGGCAGAAAATGAATTGTTGCCTCTGGTTTGGGGTTAGGGCAATGCAATCTGACAACTAAGGAACAGAGAGTATCTTCTTGGGCTTAAAATGTTACAAAATTGATTTTGGTGATAAATGCACAACTCTTAAGTGTATTAAAGTCTTTGAATTGTACATTTTGAATTGGTGAATTGTATATGAATTGTATTTTAATAAAGCTGTTTTAAAATATTATAAACAGACCAGGTGCGGTGGCTCACGCTTGTAATCCCAGCACTTTGGGAGGCCGAAGCTGGCGGATCATGAGGTCAGGAGATCGACACCATCCTGGCTACCACGGTGAA